>NW_011500000.1:447249-470098 GCF_000495115.2 Populus euphratica
ATTTACCATAAATTAAAGGTATCTTATATTATTAGATATATTATTATAAAACATGCTTTAGTTAAGGAGTTATTGATACTTCAAGTGCAGAATGATGATATAAAACCTTGATAAAAATGCACTTTTAAGTATTAATCAGCAAGCCTGTTTCTAACTTTTCCCGGACCGGTCCAGCTACCAGGTCCTGGGTTGACCCGCCGAGCCAGTCCAGGTTTAATAACTGTGATAACAGACGCCCTTCAAAATACACATAACACACACACGGAAACAAAAATGAAGAGAAAACAATACAGGTACATATCCAACCTATCTTTAGAGTGTAAAACTTGAAAATATATGAGCTAATTGAGTTGAGGTGATACACTATATTACATTCGTCTCTTAGAAAAATTCATCTTATTTCAGGGCGTAAAACTTGAAATCATAAAGCCAATCAACTCCATATATATTACATTCATGTTTCACATCCTAGGCAACTAGATTCTACAACAAGATTCTGTTTAGAAAACCTGCAGTTTTATTTAAGAAAAAAAAAGTTGCCCAAATATTCCAAAAGCCTAATTCGCACTAAAGCACAATGAAAGACTATTTTGAGCACATAAAATTAGAGTTTCATATGCAATGTTGATGCCATAAGCTTCCCATAGGCACCAATCTTAACATACATCAATGAACAACTAGTCTTACACCTATATCAAAACCCTCAGACACAAAACAAAATCTACATAATCATTAAACAAGTCTTGCAGTAAGAAACAATTAAGCTTGGTACTAAACTAGATAAAAGTGAAAAGGTTGCAACAACCTTGCAGGTTGACAGTGAAGAGGAAGCAAGTCAAATATAGAAGAATGTCGATTTTTGAAGATTGAAGATCAGTACAAGTGGTAGCAGCGCAATATCGAGTATTGAAGTAGATTAACAAATTTTTGGCTAACATTGAATGATCTATTTATTAATCTATGATCGGTGGCAGCTAGGGAAGGGTTTTAGGGATTCGTTTTTCATTAAAAATAGCGTAGTTTCAAGCATTTTAATCTTTTGTTTTAATAATCTAGCTTTTAACTCAGTCGTGTTTGAAATAGGTTTGGTGGCGTTAAGATGCCAATTGGGTCGGTCCAAACCTAGGCAGATCACAGTGTTTACTTGGATCAATTATGAGTTCGTTTTAATAACAAACCTCATCTGAACCAGTAAGTTTCAAATGATTCTCTCCTTTGTTAAGTTTTCAATTGTGTTCAAATGTGTTTGTTTTTGTATTTTAAAAAGATTTTAAAAAATTTAAATTTTATTTTGTTTTGTTTTTTTATTTCAAATTAATATTTTGTCGGTGTATTTAAATTATTTTGATATGCTGATGTTAAAAATAATTTACACATTAACAACTTAAAGCTCTAATTATATACTAAATATATCTAGATAAATATAAAATAATATTATTTTTTAATTTTTTTTATAAAAAAACTAAAATTTCTCAATTCATCTTCCCTACAGTAAAGGCAACACCGAATTTACCAATCAAATCAAGTGAAGTTTAATAAAACTGCTATAGATCATAAAAAATGAAGCACCTAACAAAAATAAAAATAAAAAAATCTCAAATAAATCTGACAATAATCCTCCTACAGATCAACCTCAGAGGCATTACAGTGAGTTGGGAATGTTATAAAGGTCTATGGAGAATAACAACAACTCTGAGGATTCAAATCTCAAATCATTTTTGAGGGAAAACAGTGGACAGTGTATAAAACACTCTATGATCATTGTGAATCCATACATTTCTTCGGTCATTAAAGGTGATACCTAAAAACCTAACAACACAATAAGGAGATGAAAGAGATTCTTTTTAGGAGTGTTTGACACTATAGTTGGAAAGTACCTTTAATTTTTTTTTTAAATTAATATGTTTTTAATATTTTTATATTATTTTGATATACTAATGTCAAAAATAATGTTTAAAAAATAAAAAATATTTATTTAATATGTTTTGGAATGAAAAATACTTTGAAAACACAACCTTTACCATATTCTCAAAGATCTTCTAAACCTGAATTGAGTTTTGGATCCAATTGGAGGATGGGTGTTGCCAGCGTGACCATATTTATACAAGAAGATCAAATGTACACCTTAATCTTCTTTTGATTTCTTACAGCAAAACACACATGTATTATAGACTATTAACGGGATGATTGACCCGTGTTGTATTTTGAATCAAGTTAATTTTTTTTAAATGTAAAAAAATATTCAAATGTTGCTGATGTCTTTTTCTAGAGGGAAAAAAAAATGAGGGTTTACCCCGACATAACCTGGTTGACTTTACTAATCCAAAATAACCTATACAACTCGTGAAAACAATATCTGACTAAATAGAATTTCAAGATGATATATTTTTTAATATTAAAATAATAAGATGTTGAATTGACTTGGGACAATCCGGGTTATAAGACTATAATAACTTTATAGAAATCAATCAAAATAAATTATGAAACTTAATTCTTAATCAACTTAATATTGAATGATGAAATTAAAAAAATAATTAATAAAAAAAACCTAAAAAACTATTTGAGTTAACATGTCAAACTTGCAACCTGAGTCATAAGACTAAAATAACCCCATGAAAAATAAATCGAAACAAATTATGAATTTCAATCTCCAACAAGCCCAATATTGAAAGATAAGATTAAAAAAAATCAATTGAAAACATAAAAACATAACCTAAGTCAATTCACCAAACCCATGACCTGAGTTATCAAACCGAGATAATCTTATAGAAAAACAATTAAAAATAACATGATTTAACCTGGGTTAACCTGTTAAATCAACTATTTTGGTTTTGAGTCTGAGAAAGTCAAAACAAATTATAAAACTTCATTCTCAATCGCCATGTGCACTTTTAAGTACTAATCATTAATAAAAATAACAAATGATGAAATTTATAAAAATCTTAATTAATAAAATAACTTAAAAATAAAACAAGTGAACCTAAGTTAACCATTAGATATTATTTTTAGGTCATGAAAACATGATAATCTAATGAAAAACAAATAGAAACAAATCATGAAGTCCAATTCTCAATTAAACACAATATTAATTGATAAAATTGGGGTAAAAAAGTCAATTAAAAAAGAGAAAAAAAAAAGAGTCAATTAGATTAACCTGTTAAATCCGCGATCTAGGTCATGAGATAAGAATAACTTAATAAAAAGCAAGTCCAATGTTGAAGGACCCGTGACCCGAGTCATGAGATCAATATAACCTCTTAGAATTTTATTTTTTTAAATACGACCTGATTTAACCGGGGTAAAATGTCAAAACTAGTGACCTTGATTGTGAGACTAAGATATTCTCATAAAAAATTAAAACAGATTATGAAGATTAATTCTCAACCGATCTAATATTAAATTATAAAATTAAAAAGATCAATTAAATAAAAGACATAAAAAATAATCAAAGTATCCATATTGACTTGTTAAGCATTATTCTCATGTTACAAGACCAGGATAACCTAATAAAAAGTAAACAAAAGAAATAATGAAGTTTAATTCTTAATCAAATCAATATTAAAGGATAAAATTAATAAAAAATAATTTTAAAAAAATCTGAACCAACTGGGTTAATCTGTTAAACCTGAGATCTGGGTTAATCTAGGTTATGAAATAATCAAATAAAAAATATATAATATTAAATAAAAAATAAAAATAATCAATTTAAATTTGAAGGGTACAGTAAAACCGCGTCTTCTTTGAGTTTATAGTTAATTAATAATTAATGAAACTGTGAAGAGGTCCTCGGAAGCTAGTGCTGGCATGCTATCCTAACTCTATAATAGTTAGTATATGTATAAATGGAAACGAATCAATTTCATAATACAAAGCTCAGATTATACAATTATTTTTTCATGTTGATCTTGTCTTTATATAATTCGACTCTCTCCTACAAGCCTTTTGGCGAGACACCATGCATCTCCTCAACGTTTTAGGCCTAGCAACACAGGCACTCCAGCATTTTTAATCCAAGAAGCGCCCTTAAGGAATTGGCCGGCAGTGAATTGCAGAGCCTCGTTCCTGTTAATGACATGGAAAGTTTTCCAGTTCACCCTCTTGTTGGTATTTGCACCAGCGCCTCTGTTGGCATACTCGGCATAGTACAAAGTATCAAGATGTATGCTTCCAGCCCATGGCATCCATCCTGCAGGCTGAATAAAATCTGCTAATTCTGATTCCATGACAACAGTCCTGGAGAATGGCTTCCATGGCCTGCCCAAGTATGTTGGGATCTTGAACCTTTCAGCGACTAGCTTCTGCTCAGGGACAATCCTGCAGTTGTGGATGACCAACCCGGTGGTGGCGTGCTTCTCTTTCCTGCCATCTGCAGTCACAGAGTTCTGCTGGTTGTCGTTGGGTCTCCGGACAACAATCAACGAGTTTTGGATCACAGCAGCGCCATAACCGAAGATGAAATCAACGGTGCCAGAAATAACACAATTGCGGTAGAATTGACGCTTAGCTTGGTACAGCAATGTATCTTGATACCCGTCCATCCTGCAGTTGAGGAATGCTGACATATCAGAACTTACGCGAAGTGCCACAGCCTGGTGCCCGTCAGGACCAGCAGTATTTTGGAATCCCATTGACTTGGCAATGAACCCATCAGCTTCAGCCACTGCAGTAGCAGCAGAAATTAATCAATGGAAAGAACCCACAATGCATAATTTATGTTCAAGATTAAAAAGAAAAGAAAATTTATCATACCAAAAGTAGCGGTCTTCCAGGTGCCCAATCCATCCTTGGCAAAGCTCTTGCTACCTGTGACGATGGTCTTCCTTGGTCCATCACCGTAGATGAACACATTGGGCTTCTTCTTGTCAACAGTAACGTACTCACGATAAATTCCAGCCTTAACATAGATGATATATCGTCCCTTGAGGTTATTGGGATATGCAGCAATGGCAGCACTGATGGTCTTGAATTGTCCACTACCATCCTGAGCCACAACCGCGTTTGGTTTAACCTTACCATTGCCTTGTGCAGCCAGAAGCTTACGATCAGCACCAGAGAACCAGGTGGGAAATCCATCCTCGGCAAGAAGGCGACGAGAGTTAGAAGGAATGTTAAACTGGAGACCAACAGATTTGAGGAAGCCTGACAAACCAGAGATGATAGCCAACACGTTATCTGTGAGGTGGCTAGCATCAACAAAACCTTGTTCTATGGTAGGCTTGATGGTGCTGTTATCACTGAATCCATCGACGCAAGTTTCTTGATATGCAAAGACGGAGCTCAACCAACTTTGTAGTTCTGCAACTCGTTCATTTGTGGTGTGCAAATCGCTATCTCCCACCAATGACATTGATGCCTGAAGTTCTTGGACGGCGTAGTCCAACAACTCCTTGCAATCATCCAAGGCCATTTTCTCGCGCTTGTCTTTGCTGGCCTTGACGACCAAATCCTCGGAAAAGTTAAATGATTTTTTCACGGCATCTGAGGCAGCCAATATAGCTTGCTTGACAAAGTCTTTAGGATCGGTGCTGTTCACAGAGCTGAGGGTCTCGGTGCAAGCCTCCTTGTACTCTGATGGTTGACATAGCTGAGTAGCTATCTTCATTTCTGGAGACAAACTCTCTTCTTTCTTGCCTCCATCGGAGCCCTTACTGTTATTCACTACAGCCACCACCCCAATGACAACACCGACAACAAGAATGAGGGAAATAACGGGAACAACTACTTTACGAAACATTTTTTTTTTTTGTCTTGCCCTGGCCTGTATCGATTCCTGATTTCTACAAGAAAGAAAAATATGGACGGAAGAGAAAGACAACGATGATGCAAACAGAGACTCGGCTCTGTTTGTTCGGCGAGGTTGAAGATGAACAAGGGACATGGGCTGAGCATTTATAGTGCACAGATGGTACTTTCTAAATTAAGGTTCTCTGCATGAATGGAATGTCACTGGTTTTGGCAATGGTAGAACGCAGTTTCAGTTGGAATAACAGATATAAAACAACTTCTTACTAAAAAAACTACCAGAAAAAACAGCTCAATTGATCAATTAATAAAAAAATTTGTTTCTATCTTATCAAACAGACAAAGCGTGAGTGTTATTTGTCAGAAAAATTCCATGTAGTATTGCTGTGTTACTGGTCATTTTCGTTAGGATAAAATTAGAGTGGAGGAAAATTGCCGTGCTCCGAGCTTTGACATATTCAATCATCTTAAGTAGAAATCTATAACGTTTGCCTTTTTTTACTTTATCACAAGTCATATTTTATTCTGGATTGTTATTTTATTCTGAATTATTACAGTAAAATTACTATTTTGTTCTTGGAAAAAAAAAAATTGTCTTTGTGACGACGGTTATTAATTTGGTTTTTTCTGGTGATTCATTCATCATTAAAATTTTTTTTGGAAGTATGTTTGTATTTTTTAATTTTTTTTATACAGTTGAAATATGAATTTTTTTATACAATTAAAATATGAATATACCCATTAACAATTTCTTAAATGGTTAATCAAGGATGATTTAGTTTTTTTTTTATAATTTTAAAATAAATAAAATATCTATTTATCTCTAAAATAAATAAAAAAAATTATAGATGTTAATCAAAAGCCTTTTTAGTTTTTTATATTTTAGAATATATTAAAAATATGATTATACCCTTAGAAAAGACAAAAGCAAGGCATGCATCTAGGGGCATTTATGTACTTTTCTATAGGTTTTTTTTTTTTTTTGTAATTCTCGTATACATGAAAGACATTCTAGTATTTTTAAGTTGCATAATTATTTTTCATTAAAAAAAAAATTGTCTATCTATGTCATTCACGCATTAAAAAATGAGTGTAATTTTTCTTATAAGGTGACGCTTGGCGATGGATGGTTAATTTGTCACCAATGATCATTTTTTTTTCCTTTCTTCTAGAGAAACTACACATTATCCTCTTATCTTTAAATTTATCAATTTTAATTCTTATGTTTTTTATTGTTTATTTTCATCCTTGGTTCAATTATAAATTTTTTAAATGTTTTCAATTTAGTCATTGATATATATATAATTCATCTTTATTCTTTTGATTTTTTCCCCTTAGCTCTTTCGTTAAAGGTTTTTTTAGTTTTTTAATTCCATCCTTCAATCAAAGTTTATATTATTTTATTATTTTCAATTAAACCCTTATTCTTTTGATTTATTTATTCTTTTGTTAAATTTTATTTGTTTTTAGATTAACCCTCCAATTTAAACATTTTTATGCCATCTAATTTATTTTTATTTCAATTTTCTCCCTCATTCTTTTAATCATAATTTTTGTGTGATTTTTTTTATTTTATCCTTTAGCTTTTGATTTGATAGGGAATGTGCTTCTAAGTTTTTTCATTTATGGTACTTCCAATATACTGACATGAATAATGAGTTTTTTTTTCTATTTTATCATTTAATCTTATTTAAAAAAATAGTTTTGTAGTTATTTTTAATTTTTTTTCTATTGATGTATCCTATTCTCATAGCATAAGCTATGGGTTTTGTAGACTTTTTTGAATATTTTTTTTTTTAAAAATAGTTTTGTTTGTATTTAATTTTTGAGTAATTCTTTTTATTTTGTACATGTGAACTTTATTTTATAAAAAAAATATTTATTTTTGAAATAATATTTCTTATATATTTGGCCTTATATAATGTTATTTTTTCTTTATTTTATTCAATCAATTCTATATTTATTTTTGTTTTTATTATATTTTATTGATTTTAATAAATAAATTCAATAAACATAAATAAATAAATATCTCATCTTACAAGATTAAATATTTTGGCCTATATTCATCTTAATTTTTTTATTTGGTTATTATTAATAACTTTTTTTATTTATAAATAATCATCATTTTATTTGATTAAATGCTTACATGAGTTTTTTAGTTTATATTTTAATTTATATTTTCAATTATATATATATATATGGAAGTTTAATTTATCTAATAATTGCATTTAACAGTTAACTAAACAAGTGCAACTAATGTTCTTCTCTTAAAAGAAAAAAGAAAAAGACAAAAAAAGAAAAACCCTTCTTTCTATTGTAGAATTGTTCTACAAATCATTGGACTTCTTCCCTCCTTTCTTATTTTCATTTTTCATTTCAATTTTATTGTTAGGTGTAGTGCATGATGGACTAAAAATTGTTTTTATTTTATTTTTATTTTTTTAATACATTTTTTAACATAGAGTACAAAATTATATATTTATTTTTGTAGTTCTTTGGAGTACCACAAAAAAATATTCATTTACTTTCTAGGATACCCCAATTTCAAGATATCATTATCATTATCATTATTATTATTTTTTTGAGTTTTTCTGCTTAGGAATTAATGAAAACTCTTTATAATTTAATAAAGTTTGAGTCACTCCTATTGAGATTAACACTTGACTAACCAAATAACACACCTCACAAATACTAACCAAATAGCATGGGTCACCATGTAATCTAATAGACCATATACGGTCCACATTTTAAGTCTGTATTATTGTTCCACCTGGCAATATATAAATTGAAATATTAAATGAAAAAAAAAAGAGTATCCACCTAGTAACCTAAAAAAACCTAGCAATAGTAAAAATAAACAATAATTTTGTAAGATTTAAGTAAGAGATTACTTACATCCAAGACATCACTCATATCATATTTTTTTCAAATAAAATATCATGTTTATTATGTGTTTTCTCTTCAAATTATTTTCTAAGTTTTATTTTGCAATTTATTTTAATTTACTTCTAATTAAAGGAAATTTTTTTAATGGTGATCCCTAAAAATAAAAGACTTCTTAACTTCGTCTTTCACAAAACATTTAACATCTATCCCTAAAGATAAAAGACTTGTTGATTTGTTCATTTATGAAAATCCAGCATCTATCTCTAAAAATAGAAAACTTATTGACTAAACTATCAATAAAAATTTGATATTCATTTCTAAAAATAAAAGATTCATCAATTTGATCATTTTTAAAACAGACATTGAACTTGTATAGATATTTAAAATTGAGCTTTAGCCCCACTTTTTTTTAGTATATTCAAAATTAGCATGAAGGACACCTCTTATACTCATTAGTCATGCGTGGGGTCAAGTTGACCTAACACAGGTCCACTTGTAACAATAGGGATAATATGTCGTAATACACAAAAATGGTTAAAAACACATTTACCAATAAAAACGACAAAAATAAAATGTGATAGTTTTTTTTTAAATCATATATTGTCACTTCGATAGTGATCTCGTCAATAGGATAACGTTTTATTATATGATGAAAAAAATTGAATCAA
Organism: Populus euphratica; assembly: GCF_000495115.2. Lineage (NCBI taxonomy): Eukaryota > Viridiplantae > Streptophyta > Magnoliopsida > Malpighiales > Salicaceae > Populus > Populus euphratica. Next base: position 456,546 of record NW_011500000.1, read on the forward strand.
GAGGGTATTGCTGAAGGCACTTTTCAATTCACCATGTCCGTGCTTAACAAAATAATTTCTTTTGATAACAAAATCACAGCTCATCAAAATAGCACATAACTTTATTTTTTATTTTTTATTTTTGTTTTATTTGAAAAATGATTCGATCATATTTTTAAAAAAACATATTAAACACATTTTAAATGCACATTCATATGCAAAATGCATCCCGCAGGAAAAACAAATGCATAAGAAAATCAAACATCCACACACAAATTACAATCACGCAAAAGATTGTTAGTGCGCATACATAATATCAAACACGAAAAATCATCCAAGCACAAATACTAATTTGCTAGTAAAATTAACCTACCCTTTTAACCCCATCATAGGGTATTGATTACCAATCTTATTGCACTAAAAAAAAAAACAAATTCCTAGTGATATCATACCCTTAGGGTTATAATGTAACAAGTGCAAGCCCATAACACTTCAACTATAGCAACACAAATATACACGATGCATTAAAATCATTTTGAAAATTAAAAAAAGCTGGTTTAAGTTTGAAATCAACCTTCAAAAGTCACTGGAGTTGACTGGAAACTACTTAAACGACTAAAAAACTATTTAAAATGTGGATTGAAAGAGTGACAGCATATGGACCCTTGCAATGCTATGACTTGTGGCACATAGAGTTCGTGCTCTCCTTTTTCTTATCACTTTTGCATTAACAGTGAAGTCTATAGTCACTTGTGAAGAGAGATCAGAGCGTTCAAACTTTGATCATCTCTTTTTCTCTCTATCTTATTCTTCCTCTCCTTTTCTTCATTGCTATTCTACTGCTACCATCATTGTTATTGTTGTTTAATTAAAGACATGCTTCTAACATTGCTATCGTTAGTTGAAAAAAAATAAGAGAGATTAATGTGTTACACATATTTTAAATTATTTATTTAAAAGGAGAATCACTCTAAAGGCTTATGTCAATTCTTCTTTGCACGATGACTAGTTCTAAACTATGGGTGGTATTCGTTGAACAACAACATCACTAAAGTCTATCTTCACTTTTGCATAAAAAATCTGGGTGTTACTTTATCTATTTGCATACATTTTTGCTTATAACTTTAGTTAGTTTGATATGAATCATCATCATACAATCATGCTCTTATTGTTTTCCTTATTAATCCCTATGTTCTAGCCATATTTATTAAGGAAACTTCTTTCCTGGTTTTTTTTATTTCATAGCTTTAAATTTACGGTGAAAGGTTGCTCTCAATGTTATGCAGGTAACCTAACTAATATAATTAAAACAGTTGGGGTTTCCTCTAGCTCCTTCATTGTTCATAGTCCCTCCTTTTTAAATTCCATCTTTTAAATTTTTTTGATTGAATCCTTTTTGTTTTTTTTTCAATTATATTTTTTAACATTTAGTTGATTTTAAATTGGTTTTCATAATTTTTTTAGGTTAACTTTCTATAAAATTATCATAACCTCAAACAAACATCTTGGTATTTAGTTGATACTTAATTTTATGAACGACTATTTTTTTTTATAATCACACTATTAAGGAAAAAATAGTTTCAAAAAAATATAAAGTTGTTAAACCTAGTAAGGTCCATGATTTGGCTTACGGATTTTGTAGATTAAGTCGCAAAACCCAGGCTGGATTCAATATGTTGTCATCTAAATATAAAAAAAATAATGTGATTTTCATTTTTTTTAAAAAGTGAAAACATATTTTTTTTATTGATCATTTAGGTTGCCTTTAAACCTGTTAAGTCAATCGAGTCATATCAAGACAAGTTCTAAGTGAGTTGATTTTAAACTTGAGCTTATAAAGGAATTAGATCAGAAGGTTTCAAAGTTTACATACTAAATTGGGTTTAATAATAATATCAAATAGCCTCCTAAGACCTAAACATTTTTTTACTTTTAGTTTTTTTATCCAACCCAAAACAGAGCGCTGACTAGTAAATTAATGGATTTTAAGTATATTTTCATCAATTAGAATAATTTATGCAACTAATTTAATGTAAAGTGATCATTTCTATTTAAAATATTTTTTACTTGCTAAATAAGCATTGAATTTGATCAAATATTTAAGCTATTCTATTTTTTCTTAATGTTCAAAACACCATATCATATTAGAAATTTAGAATATTCATATAAAAAAAATTCACAACTATCTTTTGTATATAGCACTATATCATTTGTCTACGCTATGTTATAACCCAAATTAATTTTCCTTAAATGCAAAAAATAGATCAAGTGTTACTAATGTGTTTTTTGATAGAAAAAATTTAAATTATGTGCGAGTTGATTTGATGTGACCTAATAAACTTGATGAATCTAAAAAAACATGGATGATTGGTAAAAACATAGTAATCAAAACAAAACTAAAGACATCATATTTTATAAAAATATTGAAATGCCAACATGTGTGGATTGAGTTGAGTGAACTTGAGTTAACTGATTAGTACTTAAAAGTGCATTTTTATCATGATTTTATATCATCATTTTACACATGAAGTATCAATAACTCCTTAACCAAAGCATGTTTTATAATAATATATCTAATAATATAAGATACCTTTAATTTGTGGTAAATGTTCATTTTAAATGCAGGCCTATCACATAAATGAAAGGATTGATTGATGACTTTAAGAACTTAAATTGCAAGGATAAAAAGATGGCCAAACATAGAAAAGAGATGTTGGTGCAATCTAAACTGGAACACTGTTCGGTAATTGGGTCATATCTGGAGCTATATATCTCATATTTAGTTCCAATTTATATGGATGGAAAGGTAAGACATAGTCCTACAACTTTCATATGGAGCCCAAGATCTAAAAAGGCCATTTTCAAGTCCAAATTATAGCAACAACAAAGAAGCCCGAATCTGTTTTCCAGCCCGAGCACTGTTCAGTATTTTGGTCATATCTGGAGTTCTAGAAGTCCAAATGAGCTGAATGTTTTTACACAAGAAAGCTGAGACAATTGCCTACAACTTTCATCAACTGGCTCTAATTTTGACGTTATCAATGATGTTTTGGGCAAACAAGAGAAGATAAGGATTGTCACCAAGTCAAAAGTTGGTCACCCACTTATCAATTAGTCATCAAATCAATAGTTCCCAATTTTGGCCTATAAAAGGAGGCATTTGCCATGCATTTAGGCATCTTAGTGTCCAGATCAAGATCATGCTCTTCCTTTCTCTCTTTGTATTTTTTGTAATGCTTATGCTTTGCTTTCATTATTATTAAGTTTATGCCTTTCATTTCCTTTCCTTTACTTAGTTAACTTTTATGTTCTTATTTTGTTTATCTATTTTACTTTCTTTCATTATGTCTAGCTAAGTTAGTTATGTCAAGGTGAAAAGGTTACACTAATGGTATAAGAATAAGTATAATGTAAACTTAATATGGACTTTAATGTTTGATACTAACATGTTTTATATTTGTTATCTTGTTCACTCTTTAATACTTTGCTTGTTAAATGACTAATCTTGATTTATGTTGTATAACACTTGGTACAACAAATGCTTGGCACTTTCATAGCCCATAATGTATGGTATAACCGACACCTGAGCTATGAAAGGAACTTGATTTGTTGTTAACATAAGTTATAATCATGAATGCTTGACGAGATTTACAAGTATTAGCATTAATTGAATAAGATGACTAATGTAATCATGTTAACAATATATAATCTGATTGGAACCTCCTTTGTGTGTGGTTTCCATTTCAATAATAAGAGTTTATACTATACTTGTTTGATATACCATTAGTGGAACCTCTAACCTTGACATTTGTTATTATTATTGTTTAATCCTTACATTAATTTTCCATCTCCAAGTTCTCATCATCTTCTTCTTCTTCTCTTTCTTTATTATTACTATTATTATTATTATTACTATTATTATTATTATTATTATTACTACTACTACTACTATTATTATTGTTGTTGTTGTTGTTGTTGTTGTTGTTGTTGTTGTTGTTGTTGTTGTTATTATTGTTATTGTTGTTGTATTATTGTTATTTATAATTTGTACAAATAACCTCCCTGTGGTTTGACCCTGGTCTTGCCGGGTTATTTATTACTTCGACACTCCTGTACTTGGGAGAAGACATCAATCTTTTAGTCGTGTCAAGTTTTTGGCGCCGTTGCTGGGGAGGTAAGTTTTGTATAAATTATAATATTTATTTTATTTTATTTTTTCACTTTTCACTTTTCACTTTTCTTGTATATAACTTTGTTTCTTTTTTATTTTGTTTTCTTCCTCCTTCTTTTTCTTTCTTCTTTTTTATTTTATTTTATTCCTACACGTGCATGAGAGTGTGGTCACGTACATCAAGTGGTAGACTTTGTAGGGTATCCTCATCATTTTCAGAAAATATGGCTGAAGAAGATAATCAATCACTTCATAATGAAAATAATGAGAATAACCGTGCTAGAACACTTAGAGACCACATGAATCCCACAAGAACAAGTGCACCATCATGCATAGTTTTTCCTCCTGATGCATCTCATTTTAATTTTAAACCAGGTATTATTCAACTTTTACCTTCTTTTCATGGTTTAGAATTGGAAAATCCATACCTGCATTTAAGGGAATTTGAAGAGGTCTGCAACACATATAATAATTTAAATTGTAGGATGAACACCATCAGATTAAAGCTTTTCCCTTTTTCATTAAAATATAAAGCTAAAACATGGCTACAAAATTTAAGACCAGGATCCATTCGTGCTTGGGATGAAATGCAACAACAATTTTTAAAAAAGTTTTTCCCATCTCATAGAACAAACTCTTTCAAGAGACAAATCACCACTTTCACTCAAAAACCAGGAGAAACATTTTACAAATATTGGGATAGGTATCGAGACTTGCTTAGTACTTGCCCTCATCATGGTTTTGAAACATGGAGATTGGTTTCACATTTCTATGAAGGGTAACACCTAAAGATAGACAAATGGTTGAATTGATGTGCAATGGAACTTTTGAAGATAATTCTCCATCTCTGCGTGGCGGGCAATCATTTGACATACCAGTTAGCCCAGTACCCCACTGCACAATTCAATGCCCTTGGCACCATGTCGATCATCGTACAGATTACAGTGCCTAAGTTGGTGTCTTTAAGTTCTTAACCATTAAAAGGGTTCTTGAAGGTAATGTTCTGAATTTAATTAAATATGTAAATCTTACTCACCTCAGATCACTACATCTCCTTCCGTTGATGATGGATATCCCTTCCTATCCTTTTGACCGACGGCCCTATGAATCCACCAAGTACGAACTTGTTAGCTCAATGCTTACCTTTCCAGTTTAAAATAAGAACATTTTTTTGCTTTATTAAAGGACATCGAGAAGGATGCAAAAGCGTGCTTCTGCACAATCAAACGAAGAAAGCAAACCTCTTGTTATCACTCTAGCTTGATGACAAACAATGCATTCAAGATCATCATCCAGGCCGATATTTCTGACAGTGATTTGCAACGTTTAAGATGTAAGGTAAATAGGAAATGTCTGAAGCACAAAATGAAAAGTTGCTTTCACTACAAGTTTATACAAACATTTCCTAAAATCCATGTAAAACTCAGTCAGAGTCGTCCCCCATATTTACAGTACACATTTTACAGTAAGATCTGGGGGATATTCAGGGGAAGGATATCAATCCTATGAAGCCCATCGAATCCTTTTAAACCTTTACCTCGCATTTCTTTGATCAGGTGGCCTGGTAGGCAGATTAAAAGGACTGTTCGACTACTGTACCTTGATGCCCAATTTTTTTTCTTTTTCTTTCAAGGCCAAATGATCTTCAGAATCACAAGCATAAAACTGTCTTTCATCGAAGACCAGATGAAGCGCGTGGTTTCCCCTTTATGGAGTTTATGTGTTGGGTGACGAAGATAACTCCCATCACAATTAAAAGGCAACCGACCAGTGTGCTGAAGAAGAGGGCACCTGGTGACCTAGCCTGGACAAAGCCATACACCCCATTTGATGTCACAACAATCAGGTCAGTAAGTCCGTCATTTGTGAAATCTTCACAGATCAGAGCATGGGTGGGTGGTGCAGGAAGATCGAACGATGTCTGGACACTTCCTCCAGGAGATATAACAGCAGCCTCTTGATCACCAGCTGCGAGGATCATTTGTTGATTGTCACGTGCACGCAAAGAGAATGCCTTTAATGTGGGGACCACCATACCACCTTCCATCATCCCTGATGGAGAAGGAAGATTTGACCATGTAGCGCCTGTCAGTATCTGCCATTGCCAAACAGCACCGTGGCCATGCAGGCCTGGAGCGTATGATGTCACCTGAAAGAAATGGTACACATCGCAATCTGGTTGCAATTAACAGGGCAAAGGCACGAGCGTGTTTGCTACAGCATCTGACCACCTCCCCCCCTCTCCCAAAACCAAAAAGCTGATTGTTAAATCAGGTACTACAGTAAAGGTAATGGACAAACACTGTATAGACAAGAAGCCAGGTCTAGATTAGAACATACCTCCCCTCGATTTGTTAAGAAGACAACATCACCATGACTCCCCTTGCGATGCCTATGGCCATCACTTTTTGGGATGAGAATAGGGGTTGCCACCTCTAAAGAAGATACATCAGTTCGACCAAAATTTCTGCCGAAATCTCCATGTTGGAATAAGTTAAATGGTGAATGATGACATATAGAAGCATTAAAAAGTTGCTCTCGTACTGGTACACCTGAAGTTGCAACAGCCCAACAAGGTTGCAGCACTTCCATTGCTCCACTAACGACAGTCTTCTCAGCTCCATTCCCCCCAACAGCCTGAAAAGAGGAAATGTTAACCATTATAATGAACACACGTATATCAAGCAATTTTACCCACCCCCACCACTTATTTATAAGCAAAAGAAAAGGTTAAACAAATATAGTTCTCTGATTGGCCATGTATCTAAAACAGTGAATAGCACAGATGAATACAGTTGGCATTTCTCAATCTCATTTTTAATTACCAATCACAACAAGCTGTATTGCTGTGGTCTGGGTAAAATGAGAAATGTTTTTGTGGCACATAAACAACAACATTCATGACCAGTGACGAAGATTTATGGCATATTATGTAATAAATATTTTAGAAAGAGCACATTTGGAATGTTGAACATAATCCACGAGACAGTTGAGAATAAACTCATAGTTTTCATTTATGAATTGCCTTAGATAAAAAAAAAAATTGCACACCTGGACATGATCTAGGACTCCATCACCGTTGATATCAGCATGAAGGCCACCTTCTTGAAGATGAAGCTGATTGAAGCAATGAATTTCACCAAACTTGTTAGAACTGCCTTGATAATTAATTTAATAAGCAGTCGAAATTGTTTCAGTTAACAGAGCACATTCAACTTTCATTTCACATTAATAAGCAGTGGGTGATACAGCACAGGGGTTTTTAAGAACAAATCTCTAAATGAAAAGGGCTGGGCATTCTTGCTGTAATAGCAACATTTATGTCTAATATAGTGTTTAACAGCAAGAAGATGGCCATCGCATAACAAGGGAGCCATTTACCAGCTATCAATAGCTATAAAATATTCTTCCAAATAAACTACATGATGGCACAATGTCATATTTTTAACATTTACCTTGCAAAGGGTGCGGCCAGATGCCAAATGAATAGCTTCTATCCCTTCTTTTTGGTGAGCCACAACAACATTAGGAACCCACCAAAGCTGAGTGTAGTTTGTTATGGTAGGAATATATTGTGATGGCTGCAGCAATGAGTATAACAAACAATCATCATTTATCAAACAATGGATAGGTAAATTTTGTGGTTGACTCGTACAGATTTGATGCACTGCAACACAATGTCAACATATAGCAAAGGTAAGCTAGAAATTGCCTATGGAACTCTATTGTTTTTCACCAAAGATCTTCTTTCAACAAGTAAAAGATTCATATAAAAGCACAAAACAAGAATGGGGAAACAATCACTCCAGAAAAGTTTCAGACCTAATTTTAATCACTTGATAGAATAGACTCAAGAGTTATTCAAATTCACAATTCACAAACATTAGCAACACAATGCCTTTCCAAACAATGGAAAAGTCAAATCCACATCACTTCGTATTCTCGTATCAGTATTTCCAACTAAGGGGAGTTACTATTTCAGTAGTCTCCAACCATACTACAGAATAGGGAGCAGATATGTTTTTTCAAAGGATTTCACTTGAGTGGTAAACAAATTGTATCATAGACATGTCACCACGATTTCAAATTGCATTAAGGAAAAGATAAAAAACCAGCCAAATTTTAATGTGGAAAGTAAAGCAGATTATTTAAATGAAGCATGGGATTACATGCTAAAAGGTACAAGCACGAATACATGACATATTTTGATCCTCTTTCAAAGGCATGTGATGTGTAATAAATTCTACATAAGCTTTTGGAGCAAAGATATAACCATCTAGGAAGAAAGCCGATGGCATATGATGGAGGTTGCTATTGGCAAGAATCCAGGGTCATTGAAATGGAGCATAAATAGTTCAAAATCTTGTATAAATGCATTTACTGATCTGGTCAGATCTTACCTTCTTTGATTTTGTTGAGCTAGCATATTTTGCAGCTTTCCCAATCAGGTTTGAAATTTTCTTTGTCGTGTCTTTTCCAGGAGGATGGTTTTCCTCAGGCTTGTGGAAAGGGTAGTTTGAGTTCTTTCCATTTGATTTTTTTGATGTTTTTCTTTTGTGGCGCCTAAAGTGTGATAGCTGCAACACAGTATCTTCTCTCCTATCCTGACATAAAGATGAAGGAATGTCCAGTGAACAACTCCCTCATAACAAAAACATGATCATAAATTAAATGGAATAAGAAACATAATTACCCAGTGATGTGGCATAACTCCAAGGACTGATTCCCTAAACTCCCTGCATTCAAACTAAGGAGTAACATGCCTCAGAAAGCTTATCTTAAAGAAAAATCATCAGTATAAATGGAGATAATCTGAAGCTTATCCTCTTTTTCTAAGTAAATCTTTTAGCGGGGTTCATTTTAGTTTCTTTTTCTTTTTTCTTTTCTTTTTTTGGGGGTGTGGGCATGAGTTGAAAATGACTTGAAAGCAATCTAAACTTAATGACATTCTCTTTGACAATTATGGAAGATAAATTCTACTAGATTTTATCAATAACAAGAATGTATGGTTTTCTATCCCCATTGAGTTGAAAGCTACCTCTCCAGGATGACGACTGTTTAAAGCATGCACATCAAGCTTGTAGTTATGCTGTGGAATCAACTGTGATGCAGCATCTGAAGACTGTGCTTCAATGTTCTACATACACCAAAACAGAAACCTCAGTAACACGAAGGGAGAATACATTTCATAGCAGAACTGTAGAAATACTAATCAACTATGTTTGAATACGGATGACACCTGCCCAAATTAATGCTCTCAAATTGACATAGAATTCCAGAACCCACGTGGATGATGCATTAGAGTATACATTCGTAGGTATTTTACAGCATAAACCCATTTGGAGCACTCATTTTGTTCAATTATCACTTATGATAATATATAGAACACGTAAAACTTAAAGTTCTTTGAAGGACAAATGGAATTTGTGCATGACGCAGCAGCAACTTACCAAGTCATTCACAACCATGTGAATAAAAAGTAAGAATCATGAATCAGGAGGACAGTTCATATAACAATTGACAATAAACTGAAATTAGTAATAACCACCATGAGATTCAATGCAAGACAACTAAAGAACAAGTATACAGAATTTAGGTCACCTCATTCTTTCTACTCCATCGAACAGTACCAGTTCGACCAGCAAAAGCATACAAGGCAAAATGGCGTAAATTCACAGTTCCAGAGTTCTCTGATGGCTACAAAGGATACAAAAATCAATGTGTTAATACCCAGCTGCCAGCAATAAATGAAAAGGAGAATGACATGAACTTACACACAAAATTTAGCAGGTTGGCCCACTTATGGATCAACAAATACCATCACTTCAGGATGTTTTCAATAGTAAATACTAATGTCCTCATAGTTGTTGGTAGGTTTAAACAACAATACATATAGCTTCTGGTTTTGTTTTGGAAAGAACAATAGATATAGCTGCAAGGCTGAAAATCACAATATCGAAAGAATACATGAATAAGCCAAAAATGTGCATACCTCTTTCTCACTAGCACTTCTTCTATGCTGCTCAGCATTTTTCTCTGCCATGCCGATTTCTTCAAAAGGATCTAAATAATTCTGAGATGGCAACATAAAAGGCATACATGAGTGCATTGTATAGGAATGAAATTCATGACACTTACATCATACAATCTAATGGCAAATCTAGCTGATGCGAACAAGTTGTGGAAGGAAACTTGGTTTCTATCTATCAAAAAACATAAGATTACAGACTCAAAGACTCTACAATCTAAATTAAGCATGAGAACAGCACTTAGAAAAGAAAATTGATGAAGCAAGCCTGAGCTTATTTCAAACCTCAACACGCCAAAACACTTTATCATTCCTGTGAGGTTTTAATGAAAACTAGCAATATTAGGAGATGCTTCCCAAGCATCAGATTTTCACAGCTGTGAGGTATTACTTCCAATTCTACCTTGAAAAAAATAAAGCCAATACATCAAACATGCTATTAAGTCATTGGTAATCATTAAAATCAGGATTATGATATGTTCCCATGCTTAAGATTTAAATGCATAAACAAGAGAAAAAGGTTTTGAATCATGTAATTAACTTTCGAACACAAATAAGTAAGTACTTCTCATCTTCTTCTTCTTTTTCCCAATAAGACAATCAAGTAACTGGAAGTTGGATAAATGTAAGAAATACTGGGAATGAAAAATCACAACTAACATACATGTGGTTGCACTTCCATTCTCCCACCAATAATAACCAATCCCGTATCCCCATGCTTCAACGTATAGTTACTTATCGATATTGCAATCTCCCTGTGATGTGCATTATGTGGAAAATCCTCCTGTGCCGAAAAAAAGGCCAACTTATTTCATTTTGCAAGATGTACAAATAAAATTGGAAATAGCTAGCAAGCAAATACTCAAAACTACTAACGATTCACACAACCTGCACATTAGTTTCCCAAAGCTTCTTAAGGTTATGATCAAAGCACATAACAGACCACCCTGAAGTAACAACAACCAAAACTTGCTTTAACGGTTGTCCTTCCTTATATCTCCTCTCCATAACACCAGTCGCCATAGCTACTGCACGTCTACCAGTCGCAACCCGTGTTTTATCAGGCAATAGTGATAGTTCCGTTAACAATCTCGCTTCACTAAACCCCTCATCTACTCGCCTTGCATGTGGCTCCAATACCTATACACATACATACAAGCACAAACTCACAATTAATAACATAAAAAAGTGTCATCAAAAGAACACCACACACTCGTTCTGAAAAAAAGAACAAAATTAAGCAACTGTAGTTTTCACAATTTGTGAAAAAATATTAAATTGAAATAAATACAAAAAACTGACAATTAATACATGAACCACATGCCATCCCTTTCAAATTCAGGCATTTTCCAAAAAATTGTGCAGAAAACATTATCAAAAGAGATGCATTTGGCAGCTCTAAGTTAATAGTTAGTATTTTATCTTATTTATTAACTTTCCATGTCAGCAACCTTATTCATTATGTGGATTCAAAAAACAAATTCCTAGGGTTATGTTGTTTAAAATGCATCGCCCCAAAACAAGATAAATACACTGCCTCTATCTTCCATTTCTTTCAAAAGAAAGACTTGGTCTTTCTTTTTTTCTTTTCCTTCTCTCAATGGTACTTTTCCTATTGAGAAATCTTTTCAAACCCTAAAGTAATGAAAAGATTTTCCCTTCCAACCTTTTTATTAATTTTGTGCAACCTCCTCTTTCTGGTTTATTTGCAACAACGCCTCTTTTAGGGTTTGTTTGATTCAATGTATCCTGTCATTTTATTTGTTACAAGTGAACGGGTGTTTATAACTATAACTGTTAGATTGAGTTCTTTGAAAGGATACATATGCAGGCACGATAGGTACGCAAAAGAAATTTCAAATCAGTTTCTCTTTATCTCTTCTCTTCCTCCGCCATTACAAAAACAAATTACATAAGTTACACATAAAAAAATTATCATTATTTGAGTTTTATTTCATTTTTTCTTGGAATATATGGTTGATTTGGGAGTAGAACTAACATGTATTACATGAAGAAGTAGCAACCACGAGGGAGATCTCTATAGATTTAGTTTTTCCTTCTAACGTTTACATGCTTTAAATTATAATTTTTGTTTACTTACTACTAAGAGGTTGTTAATTATACTATGTAAAGGCCTTTTAATCATAACATCCTTGGCGGGCCTCATAGAAAGAATGATATTGAGATGGCAACACGAGCTCTTAGAAGCAGTGGTGGCAAGATGTGATTTTTCTTTCGTTTACAACTTTTTTCCTCCTTTTTTCGGTTAAAGTAATGGTTGGATATGTGAAAAAAAATGTATAATGGATTACACATACAAATAACATCTTGATGTTCAGGGTAAGCATGAATAAATCATTGCTAATATTGATAAGCATGGTCAAGCGCCAAGTACGGTAGCATAGCATTCACTTGGATCCACGATTACAAAATTAAATTATGGTATTTGCAATTTTTAGTTGATTTTTACTAATATTTGCTTAACAAAGGTCATGCGTAGTAGAAAAATGTTGAGATAGATAAATTAGTATATTCACGTAGTTTATGTAAAGCATTCATCACATGAGTTTCGTAGTTATAGTTAATCATACCTGGATTTTGGCGTCGTGAGTGGCGACGAGGACTTCTTTCTTGCCGTCGCCGTTAAGATCGGAAACAATCGGCGGGGGGAGACGGTCGGTCTCGTATTTGATTGGATAATCGTCGGTTAAATGGAACCATGCCTCTCTAAAGGAGAAATCTCCTTCGTGCTGTATATAAACACAAAGAATTGGTGTTAGTTAGGGTAAGAAATAGCGATTACTGACAAAATTTGGGGGTTAGGGTTTAGAGAGAGCAGACCTGGAGAGAGAAGAAGATGGCGAAGGCGGAGAGCATGAGAATGGCTAGATCGCGTTTTCTCATTTCTAAGGATGGTATTCGATTCTCTTCTTCAGTTGATAGATCAAGAGTGAGTTTTGATCACTCCATTACAGCTCTCCGCGATGATGCAGAGCAAGAACAAAAATGAAAGAAACTGGAGCTTCGGGTTCGAACAAAACCGTGTCAGAAATATAGCTGACTGGAAAGGTCTTTTCTTATAATGTAAACTACACGTCGTCTGGAAATAGATAAAGTTTATTGATTGTTTGAAACGACATGTCTTCTGTAATAATCGCATGAGACCCCTCTCCGGCCTTAGGGCTGGGTTGCTGGTTAGGGTTTCGGCCATTGGATAAACCCAGTTTTTTGTTTTTTTAAAAACAATTATATGAATAAAATAATTTTATGTTTTTTTATTAATTTTATATAAGAAGAGTGTTTGAGATTAGTATGCTTTTTGAAATATTTTTTTAAAAATATATTAAAATAATTTATATATATTTTTTACATCAA
>NW_011500000.1:474041-486907 GCF_000495115.2 Populus euphratica
AATTAAAAAACAAATCAAGTGGCTGGTTTTACCGCCTAAAAAAAAATTAAAAAACAAATCAAGTGGTTGGTTTTACCGCCTAAAAAAAATTTGACCTTAACGTTTTGGATATTGGACTATTAATTGTTGGATTTTGGTTGGTTCAACCATTTTTCTTTTATTTTCTATTCTTATTAGTTGCTAATATTTTTCTTGTTTATTTCATTTTATTTGGTTGATATTGTTTTTATTTATTGTCTAAAGTGCTTGGCCGGTATCACCGCCTTTTTATTCAAGCTTCTTATAATTATCTTTTAATGTTTATTGTTGTTAATAGTGCTTATTAGTTGGAGAGTGAATTTCTTAATTTGTTGTATTTTTATTTTTGAGCTATTACTTTTATTTGCATTTTTTTTCTTTCCTTTCCTTTCATATTCATATAATTGTTATATTATTATTATTATTATTATTATTTTATCATGGCTAATGTTGAAGATGTAGAGGGTGAAGGGAGTGTTCAAGGTAATGGACCTCCACAATTCAATGATCAACCTAATTTTCGAACTCTTAGAGAGTATCTTCACCCGGCTAGACAAAGTACACCTTCGTGTATTATCTTACCTCTTAACCAACAAGCTTTCAATTTGAAACCGGGCATGATTCAACTTCTTCCCACATTTCATGGTATGGATTCTGAAAATCCATACATACACATTAAAGACTTTGAAGAGGTATGTAATACTTTTATTGATAGAACATGCACCGAGGAAACCATTCGGCTTAAATTGTTCCCATTCTCTCTAAAGGATAAAGCCAAGCTTTGGCTAAACTCCTTGCGTCCTAGGTCTATAGGTACATGGAGAGAAATGCAAGCTGAATTTTTGAAAAAATACTTCCCCACTCATAGGACAGCAGCCTTACAACGTCAAATGATGAATTTTTCTTGTAGTCCAAATGAGTCATTTCACCAAGCTTGGGAAAGGTTCAAAGACTTGTTAAATGCATGCCCTCATCATGGTTTTGAGATGTGGAGGTTAGTGAGTTTCTTTTATGACTCTCTTACCGCAGATTTTAAAAAGCTAGTGTCAACCATGTGTAATGGTGAGTTTTATGACAAAGAACCAAGTGAGGCCTTTGATTTTTTTGATCAATTGGCTGAAAACACAAAGCAATGGGAGACTTCTCTCCCAGTTCATGTTGAGTCTAGAAACACCATTTCTCATTCAAGTGGGAAGTTTCAATTGAAAGAGACTGATGACCTCAATGCTAGATTAGCCTCATTGGCTAGGAAAGTAGAGTCTCTTGAGATTAAAAAAGTGCATGTCATAAGTGAACAACAAGAGGAAAGTTGTGTTGTTTGTGAGAGCAAAGGGCATAGGACAACTGAGTGTCCTACCATTCCAGCCTTCAAGGAAGTGCTATATGGCCAAACTTCTGATTCAAGTAATGTTAGAAAGCCATTTCCAAACCAAGTAGGCAATCCCTACTCTGAGACCTATAATCCTGGATGGAGGAACCACCCAAATTTTGGATGGAGAAATGAGGGCTCTTCAGTACCTCAAACATTTCAACCTCCACCCCAACCATTTCATGCTCCCACACATAACACATACCAACCACCTCATAAGAGATCCTTAGAGGATACTCTTCAACAATTCATGCAAACGCAAGGAGGAATCAACAACCAAGTTTACAAATTCCAAGACCAGACCAATAGGACCTTAGATGACATTCGAAGTCAACTAACTAAGTTGACTCAATCACTAAGCATTCAAGAGAAGGGAAAAATCCCAGCTCAACCAATGCCCAATCCTAGAGGTCAGGTACACATGAGTGAATCCTCACCTAGTGAACCTTCAAACCATGAACAAGTCCAAGCCATCACTACCCTTAGAAGTGGAAAGATTGTTGACAAAGGTGTAGGTTTTAGGATTCCTAAAGGTATTGTGGAGGAGAAATCTAGGGAAAGTGAAGAGGGAATCAAAACACAAGTGACAAATGAGAGTTTGAGTGACAAAGAAGGTGAGATAAATGAGAAAGAGATGAGTGAGAAAGGAGATGATTCAAGAAAAATTGGAGTCAAAATGAGTGATTTAGAATTTGTTCCTAGAGCACCATTTCCACAAAGGTTAGGGAAACCTAAACAAGATCTTATGAACTCAGAAATCTATGAATTGTTCAAACAAGTGAAAGTCAATATTCCACTCCTTGATGCAATTAAACAAGTTCCATCTTATGCAAAGTTTCTTAAGGATTTATGCACAGTCAAAAGGAGATTGAATGTGAAAGAAAGAGCCTTTCTAACTGAACATGCTAGTGCCATCATCCAGTTTAAGACCCCTCCCAAATACAAAGATCCTGGTTGTCCTACCATTTCATGCATTATTGGAAGTCATAAGATAGATCAAGCTTTGTTGGATTTAGGAGCAAGTGTGAATTTAATACCCTACACTGTTTACGAACAATTAGGTTTAGGAGAAATCAAGCCTACTCGAATCACCCTTCAATTAGCTGATAGGTCAATCAAGATTCCTAGGGGTATCGTTGAGGATGTGTTGGTCCAAGTAGATAAATTCTACTTTCCTGTTGATTTTGTAGTGTTAGACACCGCACCAATTCAAGGTTCTAATGCCCCCATCCCAGTCATCTTAGGGAGACCTTTCCTAGCTACATCCAATGCCTTAATTAACTGTAGGAATGGGGTGATGAAATTGTCTTTTGGGAATATGACTGTGGAGATGAACATATTCAATGTCTCCAAACAAATCGGGGAACATGAGGACATTAGAGAGGTAGATTTCATCCAAACAGTTTGTCAAGAACACTTTGAGAGAGTGTGGATCAAGGATCCATTGGAGAGAACTTTAATTCATGATGAAAGATTTTGTTCTTTGGAATGTGTTGATGAGGAAGTAAGAGAACTTGAGACTTATCTAGATCCAATGCCTATTATGTCAATAGGTCAATGGACCCCATCATTTGAGCCTTTGATTTCACCCCAAGTGAAAGTTGAGGAATCTCTTGTCCAGCCTGATAAACTAGAAAGGAAGCCTTTACCGAGTGATCTTAAGTATGCATTTCTAGGGGAAGATGAATCATATCCTATTGTGATCTCATCAAAACTTAGCATAGAGCAAGAACACAAACTTTTGAGAGTGGTGAGAAAACACAAGAAAGCAATTGGGTGGAAAATTACTGACTTGAAAGGAATTAGCCCTCTTTTATGTACACATAGAATCTATCTTGAAGAAGAGGCTAAATCTGTGAGGCAAATGCAAAGACGATTGAACCCAAACATGAAGGAAGTAGTGAGAGGTGAAGTGCTTAAGCTACTTGATGCAGGTATCATTTACCCTATTGCAAACTCAAAATGGGTTAGTCCAACCCAAGTTGTCCCTAAAAAATCTGGAGTCACGGTAGTGAAGAATGAAAATAATGAGCTGGTACCAACTAGAATCCAAACTGGATGGCGTATGTGCATTGATTATCGTAAATTGAACATGGTGACTAGGAAGGACCATTTTCCGCTTCCATTTTTAGACCAAGTGCTTGAAAGAGTAGCTGGAAGAGCTTTCTATTGTTTTCTGGATGGATACTCAGGTTACAACCAAATTGAGATTTCTTTAGAAGACCAAGAAAAAACCACTTTCACTTGTCCTTTTGGTACCTATGCTTATAGAAGAATGCCTTTTGGTTTGTGTAATGCACCAGCCACTTTTCAAAGGTGTATGATGAGTATCTTTAGTGACATGGTGGAAAATTTTTTGGAAGTTTTCATGGATGATTTTTCAGTTTATGGGGATTCTTATGAGTTGTGTCTAATGAATCTAGAAAAAGTTCTTGAAAGGTGTGAAGAGAGCAATCTTGTACTCAATTGGGAGAAGTGTCATTTTATGGTGACACATGGCATTGTTTTAGGTCACATTGTCTCTTCAAAAGGGATAGAGGTAGATAAGTCAAAAGTGGAAGTCATTCAAAAATTAACTACCCCTAAGACTGTGAAAGATGTGAGATCTTTTTTAGGACATGCTGGTTTTTATCGAAGATTCATTCATTCTTTTAGTACCATTGCCAAACCATTGTGTAACTTGTTGTCACAAGATGTCCCATTTGATTGGACATCAAAATGTCAAGAAGCTTTTGAAAAGCTTAAAGGGTTGTTGACAACTGCACCAATCATGCAAGCTCCTGATTGGTCTTTACCATTTGAACTGATGTGTGATGCTAGTGATTTTGCGGTTGGGGCTGTTTTAGGGCAAAGAAAAGACAAGAAACCTCATGTCATATATTATGCTAGCAAGACTTTGAATGATGCTCAATTGAATTACACTACAACTGAAAAAGAACTCTTAGCTGTGGTCTTTGCATTAGACAAGTTTAGGTCTTATTTGGTTGGATCTCTTGTTATTGTTTTCACTGATCATGCAGCATTGAAATATTTGCTCACAAAACAAGATGCCAAACCACGTTTGATTCGATGGATCCTCCTACTCCAAGAGTTTAACATTGAAATTCGAGATAAAAAGGGAGTAGAGAATGTAGTAGCTGATCATTTGTCTCGTCTTTCAAGCTATAAGACCATAATTGATGAATCTCCAATAAATGAACTCTTTGCTGATGAAAATTTATTTTGTGCAGGTACTGTCTCTTACATTGGTTCTCCATGGTATGCTGACATAGCAAATTACCTAGCCACAAGTCAGATTCCTTCTCATTGGTCTAAACTTGACAAACAAAAATTCTTGCGCAATGTGCGCACCTTTTTTTGGGATGACCCCTACCTATTTAAATATTGTCCTGACCAAATTATTAGGCGGTGCATCCCTGATCATGAAATTCCAAGGGTCATTAATTTTTGTCATGCATTAGCCTGTGGTGGGCATTTCTCTTCCAAGAAAACCATTGCCAAAATCTTGCAGTGTGGTTTTTATTGGCCTACCATGTTTAAAGATGTTCATGCCTTCTGTGTTGCATGTGACCGATGCCAACGACTAGGTAGCCTCACTAGGCGTAACATGATGCCCCTTAACCCCATCCTTGTTTTGGAAATATTTGATTGTTGGGGGATTGATTTCATGGGACCTTTTCCAAGTTCATTTGGTTACCAATTCATCCTTGTAGCTGTTGATTATGTGTCTAAATGGGTGGAGGCCATTGCATCTCGAACCAATGACCATCGAGTTGTGGTCAAATTCTTGAAAGAAAATATTTTCTCTCGTTTTGGCATGCCCCGGGCTATGATTAGTGATGGGGGAAAACATTTTTGTAACAAGCCCGTTGGGATTTTGATGAGAAAATATGGTGTAATTCACAAGGTCAGTACCCCCTATCACCCACAGACTAGTGGCCAAGCTGAGTTGGCAAATAGGGAGATCAAGAACATTTTAGAGAAAACAGTCAATCCAAACCGTAAAGATTGGTCCCTACGACTAGTTGATGCTTTGTGGGCATATCGCACTGCTTATAAGACCTCTTTAGGAATGTCTCCTTATAGGCTAGTTTATGGAAAGCCTTGTCATCTCCCTGTTGAGATTGAGCACCGTGCATATTGGGCCATTCGGCAATTCAATGACAATGAAAATGAGGTTGGCAAAAATAGAAAGCTTCAATTGGATGAATTAGAGGAGCTAAGAAATGATGCATTTGAAAATGCAAAAATTTCAAAACATAAGATGAAAACTTTGCATGATAAACATATTCTTAGAAAATCCTTTCATGTTGGTCAAAAGGTTCTCTTGTATAATTCACGATTACATCTCTTTCCTGGGAAGTTGAGGACAAAATGGATTGGTCCATTTGTGATTAAATCCATCTCTGAGCATGGTGCATTTGAGGTAGAAAATCCCAAGAATGGAAATATTTTCAAAGTAAATGGTCATCGATTGAAACTTTATCTTGAAAATGTTGTGGCTGAAGTTGAGACATTGGATCTTGAAGATCCAATACCATTGTAGTATCAAAAGTAATGAGTTTTTATTTTTATTTTTATTTTCATTTTCATTTTTTTCTTCTTTCTTCCATCTCTTATATTTTCTTGTTCATGCATTCGGGACAATGCATTATTTTAAGTTGGGGGGTGTGAGGTTCTTTATTTTCAAAAAAAAAAAACATCAATGTTTTCTTTTATGTTTTCTTTTAGTTGTGATATGCAGGTTAAAAAAATAAAAATAAAAAAAAATCAAGCAAGAAGTCAGCTCATGCCCAATTCAATCAGACATTCATCCTTGAAAACAGAAGGGGAGTAACAATTTTCTAATCTTTATACTTTTCTTCTCTTTCTCTTTTACATTGAGGATAATGTAAAACTTAATTTTCTATATTTCATTATGTTGAATGCTTGAGATAACCATGCTTGTTAAAAAAATAATACTTGCATTGGTATGTGAATGAGACTTGTTTAGGATCATCATTACCTTTTTGGGTTCATTATTGTGTTGAGCATTGCATGCTTTAATTTGGGATAGATAATATCTTATAAAGCAAGATATAGCATACTTTTTTTTAAGATTACTGAAATACATCTTTCCTTGTAAAAGTTGTGTGAGTTGTGTGATTATGCATGAAAGATGAGTATGATGCTTTACTTGTGATTATCCCTTTTGATCCAGTCCTAAACAAGGTTTAAGTAAATAGAGTAATAATTATTACACGAATAAATAAATAAATGTGTACAAAGTTCTATCTACTCCAATGTTTTGAGTTGCTCAGTAACTAGGGGTATTCATCACAAATGTTTATCTTTACGTCAAACGGCAGCTTGAAATATGAGTATGCAAAGCACTTTAAGTTTGTGACTTTGTGAGTAACCGGGTGCATTCATCACAAATGTTTGTATTCGCATCAAAAGGGAAGTGACTACTTAAAGACAAAAAATAAATCATATCTTCAAAAAAAAAAAAAAATATAGATATTTCTCTAGTTTGCTACCTTGTTTGTGTTGGTGAGAAGGGAAGATTACAAGTTGAGTTTTCATATGAATCAATTATGTTGGTTGCACGATAAATATGACTAAATTTGGAAATTTTGTATGGATGTTTGATTTAGAGAATGTGAGTATGCTTATTTTTTTTTATTTGCTATTGTGTACACTAAGTTAAAGATACCAATGTTTGCATGCTAGGTCCTTCAAGTGTGATGAATCGAGCCTAATTATGGTTGTTATTATTATTATTTTTATTTTAAAGGTTTTATGTTTTGTTTTGCTTGAGGACTAGCAAAATCTAAGTTGGGGGGTGTGATTGTGCATCAAAAATGTCATTAAGTCTCTTGTTTTACATATGTATTTATTGTTTTTATTTGGTTGTTTTTATAATAATTGATGTGTTTTTTAGTAATGAAGTTTGTTTTAATGTTTCGATAGGTTTTTGGAGCTTAAATGAATTAATTCAGAAAATTCAACATCGGAATTCAGAACAAAGAATTGAAGAGACATTTAGTTGAAGATTGAAGCAAATCTTGGTTCAAATAAGTGCTCCAAATTTGTCCCAAAAATGAATTCTATTCCAATTCTAGAAAAGAATATCATATGATTTATTTCAAGCCCAAACTTGCCTTATGTTGTGTGCAAACTTCAACCATTAAACACTCAAGGTTTCAATGTCAATCTTAGCCCAAATAATAAGTACATTTGTATACTTATTTGATGCTCAAATTCAGCCCAAAAATCAGCCCCAAATCAGCCCTAAATCAACCCCAAATCAACCCAAACACAATACATGATCTTACATGTCCACACAACAAATAACAATTGATTTATTTTGGGTAATCCATTGATCCAAGAAGGCAAGCACATGGATGGAAAGCTGGAGGGGATATTTTAACATTATTTTGGGTCAAAAAGAAGAAGGAGACACCTCATAAATGAGGAAGAAAAACGTGCACCAAAGTAGTTGTAAAGCTGTCTTGATTTGATTTTTCAGAACACCTTTCGGTGTTTTGCCCATAACTTTTGACTCAGGTGTCCAAATGAGCTGTTCTTTAATGATCTGGAAAGGTGACAGAATTGCCTATAAATATGTCTCTAATAGACTTCTAAAAAAAAAAGCTTCTAAGAGGGTCGAATTGCTGTCCAAAGTTAGAGTAAGATTTGTGTCCGAATTTTTTCTAAAATTGTATTGTGTTCTTCTTTATAGATTTCGGTTCTTTAGTTTGTAAAACTTATTTTTTCAGTTGGATTCAAGTTCTTTCATGTTTATTGAAGTGTTCTTATATATAATCATGGTTGGCTAAACTCTTTCTTGGATCCAAATCAAGGATAATGGTGATTGAGGTGAGTTCTTTAGGATATGAATGAATCTTAATGTTTATCTTCTTATTTTCTTCATGAATGATTTATTATTGTAAAGAAATTTTAGAAATCATTTAGGTAATGTTATAATCTTGAATTTTTATGCACAAACTTTAGTTTTGGTATAGAGATTGCTTGATTCAATGTCTTACTTAATATGAAAGTACTTGTTCATTCTTAAACAATAATCAATCTTCATCTTTCTAATCTTCATTGTAATATCTTCCAATCTAATATCACCATCGTTGAGATTAGGTTGAGTTATCTTATATATGTTGAAGAAATCACCAATACATCACCATTAAAATTGATTTGGACCAAGACTTACTTTTCTTGTCATTTAAAATCTATTTACATTTTTTTTATCTTTGAAAACAAATCCATCAATTATTTTCAACCAAGTTATTGTTAATTTAATTTCTCTTGAGTTTTTTTTTTGTTACTTAGCTTAATTTCCAGATCTAGCTCTCTGTGGATATGACCTCGATCTTACCGAGTTAATTGCTACATCGCACACTCGTGCACTTGCGAGTTAAAACAAGCCGATCATAAAAAACAGTCAAGCAATTATGTTTCAAAATGGATAGAGGCAATTCCAAGTCGAAACAATGATCACAAAACAGTGATAAAGTTTTTGAAAGAAAATATTTTGAGTCGATTTGGAGTCCCTCGAGCCATAATAAGTGATGGTGGAACACATTTTTGCAACAAGCCATTTGAGTCTTTAATGAAGAAATATGGAATCACACACAAAGTTGCCACCCCTTATCGCCCTCAAACAAGTGGACAAGTAGAGCTTGCTAATAGGGAGATCAAACATATTTTGTAGAAAATAGTGAACCCTAATAGGAAAGACTAGTCTTTAAGACTTAATGATGCACTTTGGGCTTATCGAACTGCTTATAAAACATCATTAGGTATGTCACCTTATAGACTAGTCTATGAAAAACCTTGTCACTTGCTTGTGGAACTTGAACATAAAGCTTATTGGGCTATTAAAGCTTTCAATTCAAATCTGGATGATGCTAGTCAACTGCAAAAATTACAAATAAATGAGCTTGAGGAAATAAGAAATGATGCATATGAAAATTCAAGAATTCATAAAGCAAGAATTAAAGAGTTTCATGACAAGAAAATACAGAGAAAAACCTTCAATGTTGGTCAAAAAGTCTTACTTTATAATTCTCGACTGCATTTATTTCCTGGAAAATTAAGATCAAGATGGAGCGGTCCTTTTATTGTGAAACATGTGTATCCATATGGGGCCTATGACATCGAGAATTCAAAGAATGACAATGTTTTCAAGGTAAATGGACATCGTCTGAAAGTTTACTTTGACAATTTTTCAGTTGAACATAACTCTATTGAATTGGGTGATCCTGTATATAAAGATTGATTTTATTTTATTTTATTTTTGTTTCTTTTTGAGTGATTTTTGCAAGTTTCTCTCACCCCGGTCAAATGGCGGACAACGGTACTCCGTGACTTAAGTCGGTTCTTTCAGTTTCCCATAATAACTGATATTTATGTATATATTTATGCAATTCTTTGAATCTCTCTTCTAATTCTCATTTGAAAATGGACACTAATCTTGAAAAATTGAAAAAGTATTTTCCCGCTCTACCTCAGAATGCGATTACAAAAATTTACCGTGCTAGATGTGCAAGATTGAGATTGTTAATGAATCATGGAATTCCTGAAGATATTCGCTGGTTGATTGAAGCAAAGGTCCGATTGTCAGGTGAGTCCTCTAACTTCTTCATTTCACACATGCCTAGAATAGGTAAAAGCACTTTTGCAAAGAAACGTCGTGCAAAACGACTAGAAGTCTGTCATCGATGTGCTAGATGGACTTGTAATACACAATGTCGTTCTTTAGGAATGATATCTATAAACCGTGAAGATAAAATACAATTCATTAAGGATGGCCTGAGTAAGGAGTCTTTAGATAATCTTCTATTGACTCTTGAGACGCATCCTAGTGGAGATGTGCATCGTGTAATTCATGATTTATGGCCATTATATCATAAAGAATATGATCGACTTAGTTTTAGGAATCTGACTAAAAAAGACCCTGTTTGCCAGTTTTTAAGAAAACTGGATGGGAAGCCTATCCCCGACCCATAGAGGACGTTTAAGTCGTTCTTGGACGTAAAACCAAGGGAAGATGTGAGCCACAATCACAACTACATGTACATACACATGCTTTTTTTTAAAAGTAAATAAATAAATAAATAAATAAAGAGAGAGAGAGAGAGTGTGTGAGACTCTAGCTGGCCTACATATAGGTGTTATGATTGTCTTTCTCATTTCTCATCTATAAAACCCTCTCTTCCTTCCTTTCATTTCTACTCAACCTATACATTCAACAAATACAGAAGTGTGTAGAAATGGCAAGTTCCTCAGGTCATCAAATAAGAAATATTTGTGTTTTCGGTGGATCTAGTCCTGGGAAAGAAAAGGAGTTTTTAGAATCAGCAAATCATCTTGGTCAGGTGCTAGCTGAGAGAAAGATTCATTTAGTGTATGGGGGAGGCAGTCTTGGGTTAATGGAAGGTGTGTCAATAGCTGCATTTTTAGGAGGTAGTCAAGTTTTGGGGGTCGTCCCTGAAGCTTTGGCACAAGGGGACATCATTGGAAAAACAATTGGAGAGGAACTTCAGGTCTCCACAATGTCAGCTCGAATGAATGCAATGTTTAACCATGCTGATGCCTTCATTGCTTTACCAGGTGGTCTAGGCACATTGGAAGAGATCTTTCATATTTCCTCTTGGGCTCAACTGCACATTCACCATAAACCCATAGGTTTGTTAAATGTTAATGGTTATTATGATAAATTGTTGTCTTTTCTTGATCATGCTGTGGAACAGGAATTTCTAACATCTTCTACACGACAAATCATAATCTCTGCTGCTACTACTGAACAATTGATTGACCAACTACAATCTTTCATTCCTATGATTGATCCTTCCATGAGTCGCATAAATTGGTCATCTAAGGAAAGCCGTAAAAAGCTTAGATTGGATTTGAGCCTTCATTTATGAATTTTTGTGTCTTTTGGTTTTATTATTGTGTTTTGTTATTTCTTATTTTTGTTTTAGTGTGTTTCAGGTTTGTTGGTGTTCATTATTTCAGGTGATATCTTCTATACTCTATCTTTCTACCTTAAAACATTGAGGACAATGTTTCGTTTTGGTTGGGGGGGAGGGTAGTAGTTGATAAAAAAAAAATTGTTTTTCATTTCATAAAGCATGTGCATAATTGTTGTTACTAGGATGGCAGAGTAAAGGAGCTCTTTTGTTAAAGTGACACTTGAGACGCATCTTAGTAACCATTCTTAACAAGGTCTATTATAATACTTCCTGAAATATTCAGATTTACAAACTCTCGCATTGTTATCATTTAATTCTGCTCACATACTTATTTAACATGTATTCTTAAACCTTAATTTACACACACACACACTTTAACATATGATTGTGGGTTGCATATTGGATTATTACATTATTTATGTTCTTTTGTCAAAGGTAACAACTAAGGAAAAGAGATTGTATATAATTAAGAAAAAAAACATGAAAAAAAAAGAAAAAAAAGAAAAGAAAAAATGATGATAATAAAAATGTAGATAAGTTTGGTTTCTTAGCCTCCCTAACCTAAGCAATTAAGCCCGAAGGGGTGTTTTAACACCTAATACCCTAAAGTTAACTGACTTGGGAGCTATTGGCCCAACGCTTGTTACATGGGTTGAGGAGAAAAGCTTAAGGAAATCAAACATTGCACTATCTACATATCAGTATCTGCGACCCGAGTTACTAAGCTCGTAGGGGTGTCTTAACACCTAATGCCCTAAGACCAACTGGTCTGAGAGTCATTAGCTGAAAGTTCGTTACATGGGTTAAAGATGCATGATGTTTTTAAATTATATGTATATATATTTAAAAAAAAAAGAAAAAAAAAGAAGAAAGAAGAAAAAAAAAGACAAAAATAATAATCCTAAACCAAGGAAGTTAACCTTAAACATTAGAACAAAAATTTTGTTTTCTTCCAAGAAAAGCCCCATAATTATGTGTTGATACATTGAGCACAAAAGAAAGGTTTATTAATATCTTGTTAAGAGGTATTGAGCAGATATATAAATTTAATGAGAGTTTGTTTATCTGGATAGATTAATGGAAGTTAAATGATGAATACCTTGCTTTGTGGAATTTGCAAATTGTTTTTCTATTTTACGCTTTGATTACTAGGGACTAATAATAAGCTGGTTGGGGCGTGTGATTAGTACTTAAAAGTGCATTTTTATCATGATTTTATATCATCATTTTGCACTTGAAGTATCAATAACTCCTTAACCAAAGCATGTTTTATAATAATATATCTAATAATATAAGATACCTTTAATTTGTGGTAAATGTCTATTTTTAATGCAGGCCATTTAATTTATGGTAAATGTTCATTTTAAATGCAGGCCTATCACATAAATGAAAGGATTGATTGATGACTTTAAGAACTTAAATTGTAAGGATAAAAAGATGGCCAAACTTAGAAAAGAGATGTCGGTGCATTCCAAACCGGAACACTGTTCGGTAATTGGGTCATATCT
>NW_011500000.1:487763-499360 GCF_000495115.2 Populus euphratica
TCCTTTCATTTATGTGATAGGGCTGCATTTAAAATGGACATTTACCACAAATTAAAGTTATCTTATATTATTAGATATATTATTATAAAACATGCTTTGGTTAAGGAGTTATTGATACTTCAAGTGCAAAATGATGATATAAAACCATGATAAAAATGCACTTTTAAGTACTAATCATCGGGTCATAAGACTATAACAACCCTATAAATAGAAAACTAAAATAAATTATAAAACACAATCCTTAATCAATTTAGTGTTGAAGAATGAAATTGAAAAAAAAAACATAAAAACACAACCTGAGTCAGCACATGTTACCCAACCAAATTTGCGATTTAGGTCATGAGACTGGGTAGCCTCATAAAAAATAAATTAAAATAAATTATAAAGCTCAAATACTTATCGACCCAATATTGAGGAAAAAATTAAAAAGAAATTCAATCTAACAAAAAAATAAGGACAAAATTAAAAAGAAATTCAATCTTACAAAAAACAAGTTTGAGCCAACTTGGACTAAGCCATAGAACCTGGGATATAGATCACATGACCGATATAACACCTTATAATTATTTATTTGAATGAAATTGAATAAAAAAGAAGGAAAAAAATGATGGATCCAACTAATAAAGGGCATGCACCTAACCTTAAAAGAAAAGGCCTGCCCATGTGTGAGGCCTTTTAGTTTTTTTTTGTGTTCTTTTTTTAATATTAGAGGGTAGATGATATATTGTCCACCTTTTAAGTTTTTCTAAAAAAATAATGTAAATGACATGTCATTTGTTTCACTAGAATCCAATGACTGAAAGGTTGCTAGAGAGTTAGGGCAGGTATATTTTACAACTAAAAATTTCTTTTTAAACCAATTTTGACCTAGAAGTATAAAAAAACCCCATAAAAAAGGATAGATGTGACAAAAATAAGGTTAAGGATTAGCCAAATAAAGGTGGTATGCATGATGGAATATGAAGCAAGAAAATGATGATTAAAGGCATATCTGAAGAGGGATGAGTGGAGACTTAAGTCAATCAATAGAGAATAAGGATACCATCCCAACAGTTGCACATCAAAAATTATAAATTACATATAAAATTACTATTATTTGGAGCAAAAATTATAGTTTATTGAAGTTTATTTGTGATCTGAATATAAGTACTTAAGTTACATTTGGTTATTGTTTTGGGATAGAAATAATAGAGATAGTGGAGATAAAAATATGTTTGGATGAAGATATAAAGACAAAGACACAAAAATAAATCTGTCTTTATAATAATTTTAGAGTGAATTTCTATACTTAAATAAAAAAAATACAGAAAGGACATGTCTCTAGAAACATTTTTTTTTATTTTTTATTCCTAAAATATCTTCTTCTTCTTGTTGTTTTTTTAAATCTCAATTCCAAAATTGTCTAACTAAGATATAAAATACAAATAATTATTGTCATAGTTTTAAAACTCAACTTGAGGGTTAATCTAAGACAAAACTTGGGTCACGATTTAGGTTGACTTGAGTTAACTCGAGTCAATATAAAAATAAAGTAGTTATTATTATAATTTCAAAACTCAATTCAGAGGATAACTTGTGGTAAGACTTTAGTCACGAGTGGGGTTGATCATTGATCCAGGTCAATATAATAACAAAAATGATTATTATTATAGTTTTAAAATTTGACCCAGGGATTTAGCTGGGGTAAGACCTAAGTCACATATCAAAAGGGTCAACATAAAATAAAAAAGTTATTTTTATAATTTTAAAACTTGATTTAAGGGTTAATGTAAGGATAAAAGTTGTTATTATTATAGTTTTAAAACCTGACTCGAGGATCGATCGAGACAAGATATAAGCCATAGGTCGAAAGAGTCAACACAGGTTGACTGGAGTCAATGTATAGATAGAAATGACTATTATAATAGTTTTAAAACCTGATTTGAGAGTCGACTCGAAATAAGGTTCAAGCCACACATCGTGAAGGTCAACTTGAATGACTTATTATTATTTTTTTAAATAATCAAAGCAACCTTGTTTTGACTATTTTTTAAATTAAAAATCAACAGGTTTTTGACCCATATTTTATTTTGGTTGACTTGGTTTTTTGATCAGGTCAGGTCAAATTAATACTTTCTCAATTTTTTACTAAACTTGAACTTGTTCAGGCTCGAGGTTAACAACCAAGTCAGTCTTGATTTTATAACTAGAGTTATTATAATATTATTAATTTTAATACTCTATATAAACTAAAGTTCAAAAAATAATATCTAATTATTTTTCTAAATATATAAGTTTGACAACAATAATATATATATATATATATATATATTATTCTGTGTTGTAAAAATTGTTATTTTATCTTGTATATTACTACCAAACACAATTTTATCTTTTTTTTTTATATTTCTACTACCTTTATTTCTTTTGTCTTGAGACACTAATTAAATATTACCTTAATGAGTATGCATGTGGATTAGATAAAAGCTTTTAATAGATAATATGGCGAATGGATGGAAGGGTAATATTGTCTAATAATAATAATATTGGAGATAAAAATAATAAAATTAAAAAACTTAAAACTTGATCGATATTAAGGTAATAAGTTAAGGGTTTGATTGAGATTTTTCATGTATTTACATGTTTTAGTTAGATATACCAAGAGTTTAACAATATTCATATATTATTCATTAAATTATGTATACCTTGAAATAGTAATTATATAAACAAAATTTATTTATTTATTCAGGTTAATTAAAATAAACATCATAATTTGAATCAAATTATCATCTGAAATTTATATTAATTACATAATTAAATTGAATTCTATTTTTTAAGGAACTCTGAAATATCTAAATAATTCAAAATTTATTATCAAATCAAATAGATATTTATTGAAATCCAAACATAACTCAAATTCTCAATAACTCTACTGCCTAACCTTACTTGCTCTTCAGTGTAAAACTCTACTGCCTAACCTTACTTGCTCTTTGGTGTAAAAAAAAATTAAAAAAATAATAATAAATATAAAGAAATGAGTAAAATGTTATTTTAAAAATAGCAGATATCATTTATATCATATTAAGATATTAGAAACTATCTTATTTTCTATAGTATTGGACAAAAAACAAATTAGAATTACAGGAAAAAAAAGAAAAAGATAACAAAGCAAAACAATAGGAAAAAAAATACTTAAAGAAATATTTGAAATTATAATAATAATTATTTTTTAAATATTTTTTTATAAATAATTAAAATTATATAATTTTATTTTTAAAATTTATTTTTAACAATAGCATATCAAAACAACTCAAAATTATATATGTATAAAAATTAATTTAAAGGACAAAATGTTTCAAAAATACTTTTAAATAAAAATAAATACATTTTTGAAGGATATTTGAAAATATAGTCTAATTAGGTGTGGTGTTTTTTTTTTGTGATATACAAACTATTTAATATATAAAAAAAAATCTAAGTTTTACATACGTTTTATTTTATTTTATAGTATATCCAAAAAAAAAAAAAAGACCTTGTCACATCCCTATTCCAGCACAGCCGTTAATGAGCACACACAGACAACAAACTTAAATATTAAAAAAAAAAAAACATATTACAGGCAAATCAATCAATCAATGGCAAGCAGTAATAACAATAGTAATAGTAGCAAGAGAGGAGGAGGAGACGAAGAGTTGAAAGAAATGACAGAGATAAGCAAAACCCTAAAAGAAGGGGAGAGAATTGTGGCTCCTAGCCGACGACCCGACGGTACTCTTAGAAAACCCATTCGGATTCGGGCTGGCTATGTCCCCCAAGACGAAGTCGCCATCTACCAATCCAAAGGTGCCCTGGTATGTTGAGTTTGCTTTGCAAATTACTAGCAGAATCATGGGTTTGGTTCCATTCACTTAATTTCCTGCAAAAAAGATGATATAGGCTTGGTTTGGTTTCTTGTATGATGAAATCAGTGGAGAAAGGAAATGCAATCTCAGGAAGTGCCTCCTGGTTATGATCCTGACTCCCATACAAAACCAAAAACTAAGGCCGTTAAAAGGAATGAAAGAAAGAAGGAAAAGCGGCATCAGGTCTGTTCCTTGATCCCATTTATTTTCGATTTTCCAGTTAGGACTCTCTCTACCTATACAAGTGTTAGTGTTTTCGTGATTTCCGCCGAAAAAATCCAGTCTGCTTCAAATTTTGAATATGCTGTGAAACTAGCTGCTTAAGTACCCATCCTTTTGTATGATCACTGAAACTGCTCTTTCTTGAGATCAAGATGCACATATGTTGAGCACCCATCTTTGTGATTCTCCATGACAAACTCACGCCACATGGTATCCAGCTGCCAACAGTTATTTCTTGCTAGCACACAACATTCGAAAAGTACCATATTTAACTATTTATGGTATGACATCGGATGCAACATGTATTTGATGGCTTGGAACCTGGACTCTTAATTTTATTTTGATTGTTGAAACACTCTGGCATTCTAATGTCTCAGTTGAATATTGCAAACTTCTTTGTTTGTGTCCAATGCCTTCGATTGTAAGCATAGGTATTTTATCTTCACCTTCAAATACTAGCGAGATTAATTTTTATGTATATTTCCTTTCTGGGTTCTTTCCTTTTCTTTGTGTGTTCTGTGACAAACCTTTACCGGCCATTGAAAGTTGTAGCAGATATAAGAGTTCAAAATCATTTGTATGGGTAGCAATTTTGCAGCAGTGGAATTAAAAATTTAGGCATCATAAATAACCAGGCAATCCATTTCATGACTAAAATATGACCAAGAAAGCAAGTGATCCAAATGCAGATTACAACAACATTTTGCAGCATTCAAACATGCAGATATCAAGGGGAAATAGACAAATCAACTATTAAAGCAATTAAAGGGGACTAGTTCATTGAAATACAGAGGTATTTCCTGAGATCAAGATGCTACAAAAAGTCAGAAAAGGAGATATAGTAGTTCTCTCAAACTATTGACTAGCAATGAATGATATCAAAGACACCTTATAAAGCAGGAAGGTATCAATGGGAATGGAAAATTGAATTTAGAGAAGTTTTGTGATTAAATCAAGATTTTATGTTTGTATTAGATTTTGACATGTCTAATCTCTTGTTACTTTTGGATGTTCTCCAATGGGTACTTTGTTATCGCTTCTGCTGTTTTGGCATGTAAAATAGCTCAATGCTTGAAGCAAAATTGAAATAGAGTCTCCTTCTATGACCCTTCGAAACAGAATATATATATAGAGTCTCCTTCTATGACCCCCTTTGAAACGGAATATATATATAAAGAAAGGAGGAAGAGTGCCTCTTCTATGGATAGTCTAAAGTTTACATGTGAATTTATAATCTCATCCATTGTTTGTACCGCTGGATAGGACAATAATTTCCTTTTTGTTGTTGTTTCGTAATCTATTTTATTTTTTTCTTCCTTTTAATTTGATGCAAATATACCCAACTCGTTTTCTTTAGCAGGCTGCACTTGAAAAGGGAAAAAACACAGAAGCAATCGAAGATGGAAACATGGTAAAGGGGGCGCTTCCAGATGAAGATTTAGGCCATGCATCTAACTCTGTTAAATCATTGACATCTCAGATGAATGAGCTAGCCGTTTCTTCAAATCCCACTGTAGTTGCTCCTTCCTCGGACTTGGTAGATGCTTCAAATATGGAGTCTCTGGTTCAAGATATTGATAAGAGAATTCGGGCTCTCAAAAAGAAGGTATATTTTAATCCTGCTTTTTAGCTTTGCCTAGTGATATTAATGGCTCACATGGTTTCCATTTATTATGTTTTGAACTCTTAAGGAATTATATAAGTTTTGCCTAAACATGTCAAAAGTGATGCTAAAACTTGAACTGACAAGTGATCTTCTGCTGCAAACAATGGAAGATAGCATGCGCATTCTTGATATTAAAAAATCTCAGTAAGAATCTGAAGATTTTACAGGTTTGAAATTAGTTTCAGGCACAATTAACAAATCGAATGGGCATTTTCTGCATATTGGATGATGGGATTGCTTTCTTTAAATGTGCATGTTTTATTATCCTGTTTTCTCAAATTACCTTCTCTGTTCAAGATGTGCATTGTGGGCTGTCTCTGAATGTTTTTTACAAAGTCATCCCTGATTATAATGGATAGATGTAAAAAACAATGGCAGCTGAGGAAAAGTTGTAGAAACCTATACAATTGCTGATGATTGTGAGCACAAGAATTGCATGTCCTCTTAATGCCTTGTTTGTTTCCAGGAATTCATTTTCCTGGAAACCATTTTCCTCACTTTCTTATATTTGGTAAACACAAGGAAAGTTGGTCAAGGAAACTGAATTCCAGTCAAAGAGAAAAGTAAAGCGTTATGGTAGGAAAGTGTTTTCCTTCTCTTATCTTAAGGAAAACACTTTCCTTTGTTTAAACAAAAAAAAACGTGTGCTGTCTCCTTCTCTTGTGACAAGCAAAAAATCACAGGACCACGTGTTTTCCTTGTTTTTTCATTTTTTTTTATTTCCTAGTGCTTTGGTAATAAGTACTAGAATATTGAAAATTTTATTCACATGGAGGATAAATGAATATGAGGGAGATGAGAATATAAAATATAAAATGAAAATAAGAATTTTTTTTTTTAAATAATATATATTTATATTTTATAAAATAAGCTATATATGAATATAGGATATAATAAAAAAAATTCATCATTACACTTTAGATTTTATTCTTTTATGATAAGTGATTAAATATTTATATTTAATATTTTCATATATTA
This sequence comes from Populus euphratica, assembly GCF_000495115.2. NCBI lineage: Eukaryota > Viridiplantae > Streptophyta > Magnoliopsida > Malpighiales > Salicaceae > Populus > Populus euphratica. The sequence continues at coordinate 494,511 of NW_011500000.1, forward strand.
GATAAATTTGAAAAAAAAATTAATTCATTAATAAATTATTTTCCTGTTTATTTTCCATAACATAACCAAACACTGAAAATTGTTTTCCAGTTTATTTTCCATAATACTATTAAACATTGTAAAATAATTCACTTTCCAGGAATTTACTTTTCAAGAAAACTATTTTCCAAAAAAAAACTACTTTCTAGCAAACAAACGAGGTCTAAATAGTCAGGGCAGGACTCACAATTTTGGGACCAAAAAAATTACTACTATTTCCTCAAGGGAGAAACAAGTATTACTACTGTAAGCATGTTACTTTTTCTCATTAAAATCCTAAGGTGAGTGTTATTAAAGATACATCAAGCTGTAAGTTTCTTCAGTGCTATTCAGTGTACATGAAGGACGAACCACCGTTTATGAGTGCACAAGGGCTGATGACATATGTGCTCTAAACTTGTATTATGCTATTATTATGCAAAATAACCCGTGAAGTCATTGCAAAAGGGGGGAAGTAATAATCTTGCTCCATTTGCAAAATGATGAACCAAACAAGTGTTGTGATGACTGATAAAAAAATTATAAAGGGCTCCGATGAATGCAAAATTCAAATTATAGTGATCACCACTTTCTCTAGTTCTTAGTATAAATTTTATTTTGGACTGGTTTTCTTTCTTCACTGTGAATTAGGAGCTGCCAAAACTGGGCATGGTCCATATGAATATTTACAGCTTTGTTTTTAATGGTGCAAATATTATTTCTTAAGAACAAATCCAGTTCATGTATTTCTTGAGGTCCTTCAAAAAACCACGAGTTTCATCTGTGGTATAAATAATCAAATTATAATTTCAATCACAAATGAGCGTTCATTTTTTGTATTTCGGAGGTTTCTAGCATTTTCTTTTGTTGCAAGGATGTAAGATTGTGTTGCTTTAATCCAAGAGATACAATTTTCTATGGAGTTACCATAAAGATTTGATGATTAAGTTGCAACAAATGCTGGTCTTTTTTTTTTTTTTGAAGAACCTGGTAAATTGTGTTACATGAATGATGTAAATTTGAAACATGATCATCTCTCCAGTCCCCATTGGTTCATACATTAAATACGATGCATAAATTGATCGAGGAGTTCTGGTTGCATGGAACCACATACTGCACCTCCTGTGCATGATCTGACAATTTTTGCCTTACATTGTAAATTATACACTAGCAATTTAGAAGTTATGCACTAGAGTAGGATGTTTTTTTTTTTGGAAAATACTGGAAACTTTATTAGAGGCAGAAAAACAGAGATATATTTACATCAAGACAAGATCAAGAATGTGAGTTCAAAAGTTGCTGTCATCCTACTTTCTTTTTGGTGTTGTGGGGGCAGGGGTGTTGCTAGAGGGCCTGGAAGGTTTGGTAGAGGCCTGTGGGAACAAATTTTATGGTGGTTGGAGGGCCTGAACGAGGGTAGTGGAGGTGAATTTGGTATATGATGGCTCAGCAAAGAATCCGTATAGTCGATTCCAACTAGTTTTGTATTGAGGCTTGGTTGTTGTATTGCAAGAAGGTATTGGGTCCTTGATAGAACATTGAGTTAAACAAATCATCGCACATGCTTACATTTACTCGATGCTTCTGAGCATTGACTGGTCGGCTTTTGTCCAGCTCATACAAGTTATGTTACATTTCACATAATTTTTTTTTCCAAATGTTTTTCACTTTCATCCATGAGTTTTTAGATCCTGTCAACAAATATTCTTTCCAAATAACTCTGGCATGCTTACAGGGGGTTCTGGCCTGCTTAAACAGCCATTAGCTATTCTTCTCATCCTTTGAAAACTTTGAACACTGCCTATTTTACATGATTCAGGCGCTTAGTCCTCATTTACTCTTCGCTTTCAATAATTACATGGTTGAAATAAATGATTGTTTTGCATGATTGTTGGTCTGTATCCAGATTCGACTAGCAGAGGCTCAGCAGCAGAAAACTCCATCACAGGATATGAATCCTGAGCAGTTGGAGAAGTTGGCAAAGTTAGAAGGCTGGCGCCAAGAGCTGAAGCTTTTGGAGGGTAAAAAGGCTGAAGAGGCATCATCATGATTGGGGTTTCGTTTTAGTGTGAGAGAACTGGGTAGTGCTTTTTCATGAAGATCCAAACGCTTGCAATGTGCAACAAGAGTCACCATTCCAGAATTTGTCAACCATGGCGCTTCAATTTGCTGCAACCATTTTGGTTTGGAAATCATAATTCTTCTTTGTTGATGAGGGACCATTATGCCAGATATATGCAAACTGCAGCAGCCATATATCCATTATTTTCGAATCAGTTTCTGTGGTCACGGTTCAAGTGTGATTTTTTACAGCATACGTTCAAGGAAATCAAACTCTTCTCTTGTGCCTGTATGACATGCCACCCTAGAGCGAGTTGTTAACCGTCTAGTCGAATGTCGTTGGGACTTTTTTCTGGGATATTCTTGCTTGGTATGAATGTTAATTCTTTTTAGATATTTACTAGTCAGTCTGTGCTAGCGGTCAGAATTTCAAGTTATTTTTGAACCGTCGAAGGAGGAGAAGAAGGTGGTGTTTAAGGAGGAGAAGGTGGTGTTATAGATGTGGTTCTGGTGCCATAAAATTTGTTAGTCGGAGAATGAGAAGATGATGTTTGAGGATAATATAATGAATTCAAAAACACGTGTTTTCTGGGGCCATAAACTTTGTTAATCGTGGATTGAGAAGATGATGTTTGAGGATAATATAATGAATTCAAAAATATATGAAATAATAAATTGTAGAAGGAGTTGTAAATGCTAATTAAATATTAAAGTAGTAAGTTGATTCTTCCAGAAAGAAGTAAAAAATAAATTAATATGCAAATATTTTGTAAGTTTAGGCTACAGAGACAGAGCAATAAACTATGTAAAAAAATTCACAGTAACAATTTTTTTTATCCTTAATGAATATTTTGTGATATATATATATATATATATATATATATATATATATATTTTAGTACCACTTGGAATTTTTGGTATATTTGTCAACTTTAATCTTGAATTTACACATCTTTATTGTATCGAAAAATAAGCTTATTTTTATAGTAAATTTTTATTCAATTTAACTTAACGGGTTAATTCATTGAACACGGTTTGGTTTGGTAACACAATCTTTTTTTTATTTATCTTTTATTCAAAATAAAATTAAAATTTATTTTGATCCTAATCATTTATGAGACCACATCTTGTAGTAATTTTATTTACACCCCCCCTTTTTTTTAATAAACAAGAGTGCAAATAAATAAGATATACCTTAATTCCTAAATACTTTCAGTTTTTGAATATCTATCATGAATTTGTCTTAAACCTTTAATTTTCTTAACATATTAATAACCTCTAATATAACCTCATTGAATGTGATATCCCATTCTTTTCCAATTAAAATCCTCTTAGATAATTTATGTTCTTGTCATTTTATTTGTGATCTTGTTAGAGTTGATAACTTCTATCTCTCAAATTATATTTGATTAATATCTTAAGATGTTAAAATTATATATAAAAAGAATAAAACATGTTTGTTGAAGGAACGAAAACAAAAATATAAAAATAAATTTGTCTCTAAAATAGTATTAAAATAAATTTTTATTACTTCAAAAAAAAAAACAATAAAAAAAAATTAGTCCTAAATTGTTTTTTCTCCCTAGCCCTTTGTATTGTGAAGTCATGAGTACTTAGCTCTGAAAAATTAACTTCACCCACTAAAAATCCATGCTTTCCAATGCCTTGAAAGATCTTCAATGCTTCTTTGTTAAATTACATGTATGTTCCTCTATTTTTTTTTTTTAACTATTTTCTTTATTTACTCACATTTTCTTTTTACCAAAATATCATTTTGCTCACATCATAACCCTTTCCTACTCTCAAAACGAACCTCACCTCTTACGTAAATTGATTGCATAAATAGATAATGATAGCATGATCTTAGTATAACACTGAAACTATTTGGATTACATCTCCATCCGCAAAGTCATCAGTTCTCTATTGCATTATCCATAGATAATAATCAGTTATTTAACTCATATTTTGCTGCGGGTCGGATAATATTTTTAACTAAGATTTGCTGCGGGTCGGATAATATTTTTAACAAAAAACAAATAAATATGCAAACTTCTTATTTTTTTTAAATTTAATTATAAATTAAAAAGCCTATGCATGAAGTTAATTATATATATTAAGAACCATTTGGGCAAATAAATACAAAAAATAAAGTGTTAACGTGTCTATTAAACTTGTCTAGTTGCTAGCCGAACAATTTCTTTTCTAACGCAAAAGGCTTAATGTGTAGGTGCTATTAACATGTTTTTTGATATCAAGTAACAAATATATCTGTGAATCAAAAAGTCGATACTTTCATATAATAAAATATAATAAAGATCATATACATTAATAAAAATATGTAAGATTTCATGCTATTTTTTAACGTATCAGAAAAAAAGAATAATACTGCAATTGTTATAGTAAAACTCCATTTTCTTAGTCTTTGTATAATAATGTTTAAAAAAAAAAGTGTACAGAAAATTTTTTTTAAATTACAAAAGAATAAAAGAATGGTATAAATAGATCAAGAATAGAGTGATAAATATTCAAAATGTAAAAAATAAAAAATAATTTTTTTTTTCAAAAAAATAGAAAAAAACTAAAAAAATATTATCCAAAAAAAAGATGATAACAAGATCAAGTATAAAATGATAAAAGTGCAAAGTATAAAATGAAAGAAATATAAGGAAAACAGAACAAGGAACCCCTAAAATTATAATTAAAAAATAGTAACATTTACAATTTAAAAATTTCTATAAGAATATATCATTTTATTGTAGTATATACTACTT
>NW_011500000.1:499441-502933 GCF_000495115.2 Populus euphratica
CGCAAACTTACCTTGAACTTCCAAAAAAAAATTAAGAGCAAGACCAAAGTCTATTTGGATCCTATTAGGTTAGGTCCCAAGCATATTTAGTTCCTGCTACAGTCAAGATCTAAAGTTATTTTTTATCTTACTCACCCTGGTCCAATTCTATCTTTGAGTTAGCCTTAGACCATGCGGTGCAAGACCCAAATTAAACTAAAGTGTTATTGGATAGAATTATTATTACAATATATTTGGTAAAATTAGTAAATGATATAACATTTTATTTTAAATTCATCAATTATTTTATTAATAATATTAATTACAATAAAATATACTCTTATAAATTTTACTGAAAGTAATAATATTTATAATACAAATCATAATATTTTTAGTATTAATATTATTAATTATTATAAAAATAATAGTATCTATAACTCCAAAAATAATAATATTTTTGATATGAATACTATTAATTATACTAAAAAAATATATTAAGAAAAAAAATATAATAATGATTTTATTATTAATTATACCAAAAAAATAATATTAAGAGAACAAATAATAATAGTTTTGAGATCTATACTATTAATTAGACTAGAAAAATAATAATATTTTTAACACCAGTACTATTAAGAAAAAATATAATAATTCTTTTAATACTAATTATACTAAAAAAATAATATCAACAAAACAAACAATAATATTTTTACTATTAATACTCTAAAATTTAATTATACTAAAAAAATTAAAAAACACAAATAATAATATTTTTAATATCAATACTTGTAATTATACTAAAAGTGTAGGCTCTCAAGCACCACGTGATGCTTGGGCTGCACCAAAAAAAAAGTAGACCAAGAGCTAGGTGGCGCTGGGTTGTGGGCTTGGGGTGATGTTGCCTAAGCGCCATGTAACATTTATTCTGCTCGCGGCTAGAATCCAATTTTATTTTGAAATCCTACCTGCTAGGTCTAAGGCTAGACTTGGGCCATGCTTGTGAATGTCCAAGTCAAAGCACCACCTGACGCTTGGATTGTAGCCAAGAGGAAGCAAGTCAAACGCCACATGGCACTTGGACTATCCGTTCGTAGAGGGGAACCTAAGCGCTACGTGTCCGTCCCAAATATTATTGTTTGTTTTTCTTTCGTAATAATAGTATTTGTTTTAATTTTATTAATGATGATAATAATATTTATACTCTTATAAATTTTAATAAAAATACTAAAACTTTTATAATACAAATATTAATATTTTTAGTAGCAATAATATGAATTATTATAAAAATCATATTATTTATAAAACCAAATATAATAATATCTTAAAGATTAATACTATTAATTATACTAAAAAATAATATTAATAGAACAAATAATAATAGTTTTGAGATCAACACTATTAATTAGACTATAATAATAATAATAATAATTTTTTATATTAAGAAAAATTATAATAGTTCTTTTAATATTAATTATACAAAAAACAACATCAACAAAACAAACAATAATATTTTTACTATTAATACTCTAAATATTAATTATACTAAAAAAAATATAATAAGAAAACTAATAATAATACTTTTAATAACAATACTTGTAATTACATTAAAAGCACACGCAACCCAAGTGTCACGTGGCACTTAGGCTGCACCTAAGATTAGTCTAGATTTGTGTTGTGTAACACTTAACACAACAAATACTTAATACTTTTATAGCCCATACTATATGGTATAACTAACACATGTGCTATGAAGAAAACTTGATTTATTGTTAACATAAGTTGTAATCATAAATGCTTGACAACATTTACAAGTATTAACATTAATCAAATAAGATAACTAATGTAATCATATTAATAATTTATAATCTGAGTAAAACCTCCTTTGTGTGTGGTTTCCAATTGAATAATAAGACTTTATACTATACTTATTTGACATACCATTAGTGGATCCTCTAACCTTGATATTTGTTGATATCATTGTTTAATCCTCACATTGATCTTCCATCTTAAATTACTCATCAACTTCTTCTTCTTCTTTATTATTATTATTGTTGTTGTTGTTGTTTATAATTTATACAATTAACCTCTTTGTGGTTCGACCCCGGTCTTGCTGGGTTATTTATTACTTCGACACTCCTGCATTTGGAAGAAGACATCAATCTTTTGGTCGTATCAAGTTTTTGGCGCTATTGTCGGGGAGGTAAAGTCTGGTATAGATAAAAGTATTTATTTTATTTTCTCTTTTCATTTTTATTGTATTTAACATTGTTTTTTTGTTTTGTTTATTTTTTTTCTTGTTCCTTTTATTATATTTCTGCACTTACATGAGAGTGTGGTCACTTACATTAAGTGATAGACTTTATAGGGTATCCTTATTATTTTTAGAAAATATGGCCGAAAAAGATTATCAGTCGCTTCATAATGAGAATAATGCGAATAATCGTGTTAGAACACTTAGAAATCACATGAATCCCACAAGAATAAGTATACCATCATGCATGGTTTTCCCTCCTGATGCATCTCATTTTAATTTTAAGCTAGACATTATTCAACTTTTACTTTCTTTTCGTGGCTTAAATTTAGAAAATTCATAGTTGCATTTAAAAGAATATGAGGAGGTCTATGACACTTATAATGACTCAAATTGTAGCATGAATACCATCAGATTAAAGCTTTTTTCTTTTTCATTAAAAGATAAAGCTAAAACATGACTACAAAATTTGAGACTTGGATCCATTCGTGTTTGAGATGAAATGTAATAATAGTTTTTAAAGAAAGTTTTCCCTTTTCATAGAACAAACTCTTTCAAAAGACAAATCACCACTTTTACTCAAAAACCAAGAGAAACATTTTACCAATGTTGGTATAGATATCGAGATTTGCTTAATACTTGCCCTTATCATGGTTTTTGAAATATAGAGAATGGTTTCATATTTTTATGAAGGGTTAACACCTAGAGATAGGCAAATGGTTGAATTAATGTGCCATGAAACTTTTGAATATAAAGACCCTGATTTAACAATGAAGTACTTAGACTTGTTAGCTGAAAATGCTCAAAATTGGGACACTATAGGCACTTATGAGGTATCGGGTAAAAATCAACTACATATATTTAGTGGAGGTATGTACAATTTTAGGAAAGATCGTGACCTTCAAGTTAAGTTTGCATCTTTAGTTAGAAAAGTTGAGGCACTAGAAGTTAAAAAGAGTGGTTAATTAAAATCTGTTCAAGAAATTATATGTCAAATTTATGAAACAAATGAACACTCAATAAATGACTATCCAATTTTTCCTTCTTTTAAGGAATGTCTCCATGAACAAGCCCATGCTTTAAACAGTTTCCAAAAGCCTAATCATAACCCATCTCACAAACATACAACCTTGGTTGGAGAAATCACCCAAATTTTAGTTGGAAGAGTGATAATAACAATGCATAAACTTCACAATCACCGCTTCAAGCACACCATAATTTCCAACATTCTTATGGATATGCACCTCCTTATGCTCCACCTC
>NW_011500000.1:503026-503807 GCF_000495115.2 Populus euphratica
ATTTAAGAACTGAAATTGAAAGGACAAAGAGATGGCCAAACTTAGAAAAAAGATACTGGTGCAATCCAAACAAGAACACTATTTGGTAATTCGGTCATATCTAGAACTGTAGATCTCAGATTTAGGTCTACTTTATATAGATGGAAAGGTAAGACATAGGCCTACAACTTTTAAATGGAAGTCTTGTTTTAATAAAACCATTTTCAAGTCCAAATTATAGCAACGATGAAGAAGTTTGAATCTGTCATACAACCTAGACACTGTTTAGTATTCAACCCATATCTAGAATTCTAAAAGTCCAAATGACCTTCATTTTTTTTTCTTCTAGAAATCTGAGACAATTTCATGCAACTTTTATATGGAGGTTTGGTTCTAATTATGACGTTATCAATGATATTTTGGGTAGATAAGAGAAGATAAGGATTGTCACCAAGTCAAGAGTTGGCCACACATTAGTCATCAAATCAATATTTTGTAATTTTGACCTATAAAAGGAGGTATTTGCCATGCATTTAAGCATCTTGATGTCCAGATCAAGACATACTCTTGCTTTCTCTATTTGTATCTTTGTATTACTTATGTTTTTCTTTCATTAATATCAAGTTTATGCCTTTCATTTCCTTTCCTTTACTTAGTTAACTTTTATCTTATTTATGTTCTTATTTTGTTTATTTATATTTCTTTCTTTCATTATGTTCAGTTAAGTTCATTATGTCAATGTGAAAATGTTACACTAATAGTGTAAGAATAAATATAATATAAACTCAACATGGACCTTAAT
>NW_011500000.1:504075-512093 GCF_000495115.2 Populus euphratica
TACTAGTATTATTATTATTATTATTGTTATTATTATTACTATTGTTGTTATTATTGTAGTTGTTGTATTATTGTTATCTATAATTTATATAATTAACCTCCCTGTGGTTCGACCCTACTCTTGTTGGGTTATTTATTACTTCGACACTCCTGCACTTGGGAGAAGACATCAATCTTTTGGTCGTGTCAAGTTTTTGATGCCATTTCCGAGGAGGTAAATTCTTGTACAAATTATAGTATTTATTTTATTTTCTCTTTTCAGTTTTATTGTATCTAACTTGGTTTTTTATTTCTTCTTCCTTTTATTCTCTTCCTACACTAGCATTAGAGTGTGGTCACGTACATTAAGTGACAAACTTTGTAGGGTATCCTCATTATTTTCAGAAAAAAATGGTCAAAAAAGATAACCAGTCGCTTCATAATGAGAAAAATGAGAATAACCATGTTAGAACACTTAGAGACCACATGAATCCCACAAGAACAAGTGCACCATCATGCATAGTTTTCCCTCCTAATGCATCTCATTTTAATTTTAAGCTCAACTTTTACCTTCTTTTCATAGCTTAGATTTAGAAAATCCATAGTTGCATTTAAGAGAATTTGAGGAGGTCTGTAACACCTATAATGACTCAAATTGTAGCATGAACACCATCAGATTAAAGCTTTTTTTATTATTATTATTATATGGGTGAACTTTAAACAGTTTCTGGGTTGCATGATAGATTCAAACTTCTTCATTGTTGCTATAATTTAGACTTGAAAACAGCCTTATTAAGACCAGAGTTTCACATGAAAGTTGTAGGCTTATGTCTTACCTTTTCATCCATATAAAGTAAGCCTAAATGGAGGTCTGTAACACCTATAATGACCCAATTACCAAATAATGTTTCAATTTGGACTACACCAGCATCTCTTTTCTAAGTTTGACCATCTTTTTGTCCTTATAATTTCAGTACTTAAACTCATCAATCAGTCCTTTCATTTATGTAATAGACCTGCATTTAAGATGAACATTTACCACAAATTAAAGGTATCTTATATTATTAGATATGTTGTTATAAAACATACTTTAGTCAAGGAGTTATTGATACTTCAAGTGCAAAATGACGATACCATGATAAAAATATACTTTTAAGTACTAATTTGCGAGCTTGGGGTGGTGGTTGGTCTTTTTGCGGCTAGTACCCAATTCTATTTTGGGTCCTTAGCCAAGCACCACGTGGCGCTTGGGTTGTCTGCCCATAGGAGGGAACTTAAACATCATGTGTCCCAACTTGGTTTTTTTTTTTCATATTAATAATAGTTTTTTAAAATTTATTGATGATAATAATAATATTTATGCTCTTATAAATTTTAATGAAAATGCTAAAATTTTTAAAATATAAATAATAATATTTTTAGTAGCAATAATATGAACTATTATAAAAATTATATTATTCATAACACCAAATTAATATAATAATATTTTAGGGATTAATACTATTAATTATACAAAAAAATTAATATTAAGAGAAAAAATAATAATAGTTTTGAGATCAACACTATTAATTAGACTAAAAAAATAATAATATTTTTTATATTAAGAAAAAATATAATAATTCTTTTAATATCAATTATACAAAAAAAAAATCAACAAAATAGACAATAATATTTTTACAATTAATACTCTAAAAATTAATTATAATAAAAAAATAAAAAAACTAAAAATAATATTTTTAATACCAATACTTGTAATTACACTAAAAATATAGGTAGGTCAAGCGCCACGTGGCATTTGGACAACATCTAAAAGGAAGCAGACCAATCACTAGGTGGCGCTGTGTTTACCTAGCCCCAAACATATAACCCAAGTGCCACCTATGCGCTGCCTGAGAAGGCGTGCTTAGAGCTTGCAGGTTACAGCCTCCCTAAATATCTCTAGCAACAGTGCAAGCACCCACAGTGTACAATATCAGCGCTACACTGCAGTATATCATAATTCATAGTAAAAGCTCTCACAATCCACAATAAAAACACTTATAATGTATTCATAATGTAGCACACTTATAATAAATAGTAACTCATGCTTAAATAAAAACACTTATAATGTATTCATAATGGAGCACAGTATAATTTACAATAAATTTACTTATAATAAATAGTAACTCATGCTTCAGTGAAATATTGATCTACTTTTATTATAGTTAATATAAAGAATCATTCATTATCCATTCCACAAGTTAAGCGGATTTTTAGTTAGAAGTTTGCTGAGCAGTTGAAAGTCTGTCAAGCAAAATAATTTACCATAATAATTAATATAATTACCATTAACGTTTTTGTTTTTTGTTTTTTCTTCTTCTTTTTAGGTATTGTTTATTTATGCTGCTGAGTAGTGTTTTTTTTGTTTGTCAAAAACTTAATTTTTTAATTTAAAATTAATTTCAAAATTAATTTTTTAAAAAATAAAAAATATTATTTAATATTTTTTAGCAAAACAACACTTTAAAAAATAACTATTATCATAATATCAAATACTATATAATTAATAGCCTCCATTTTCAATGTTTTCTTTTTTTCTCTTTTGTATTTTTGTTTTTTTAAACAAATTAAGTTATAAGAAAATATAAAATTTTATACTATTCACCGAGTAATAAGTGGTGTCTTAAATTATAGTATTTATTGCTTTTTAAAATGCTTTTTACTTTAAAATATATTAAAATAATATTTTTTTAAAAAGTTTATTTTTAATATTAGCATGTTCAAACAATTTTAAATAATAAAAAATAATTTAAAATAAAAAATAATTTTAAAAAATTTTAAAAATATATTTTGAATGCAAAAATAAACAATCTATGTAGTGTTATGAGACGACGAAAAAAAAAAAAAACAGGTTTTCCATGCATGGTGCTGTGGATATATCATTTGTACTCTGAGACTATATTTTCACTGTGAAAATGCTTTTATTGTCGTGGGGGTGCGCAAACATATTTATATATATGATCTCTGTCATCTTCTCAGGCCAAGCAAGGCTGGAACTCCGGTTTTTCTAATCCATTGACCACCACGAAGGAATGCACCGGCGGTGAATTGAAGAGCTTCATTCCTTCTCAGGAAATGAAGAGTTTTCCACCTGACCCTCCTTTTAGTTGCTGCTCCAGGTCCAGAGTTGGCATACTCAGCATAGTAGAGAGTGTCAAGAAACTGGTTTCCACTCCATGGTGCCCATCCATCAGGCTGAATGAAGTCTGCTAGTTGTGTTTCCATCACAACAGTCCTAGAGAATGCCTTCCACGGCCTCCCCAAGTATGTCTTGATGTTGAACCTCACGGGGACAAGTTTCTGCTCAGGGACAATCCTGCAGTTATGAATGACAATTCCTCCAGGTTGTCCCCTCTCTTTCCGGCCATCAGCCGTCACCGTGTTGAATTGGCTAGGGTTTGGCCTTCGGACAACGATCATGGAGTTTTGGATCACCACTGATCCATAACCAAAGAGGAAATCCACCGTGCCAGAAAGGACACAATTGCGGTAGAATTGGCGCCCCGCTTGGTAACACAATGTGTCTTGATAACCATTCAACCTGCAGTTGTAGAATGCTGACATATCTGAATTAACACGGATTGCAACAGCCTGGTGGCCATCAGGACCGGCAGTGTTGGAAAATCCCATGTTCTTGGCGATGAATCCATCTGCTTCAACAACTGCACCAACAGTGACAACAAAATCAGATTAAATATTATAGATAAACCATTCAAATTAGAGGATATTAAACGAGGAGAAACTTTTGACTAGTCCATGAGTTGAGTGATGCACTCACTAAATGTAGCGGTCTTCCAGGTTCCTATGCCATCTTTTGCAAAGTTCTTGTTTCCAGTGACGATGGTCCTGCGGGCACCATCACCATAGATGAACACATTGGGCTTGTCCTTGGTCACAGTAACATACTCACGATAGATCCCTGCCTTAACATAGATAACATATCGGCCCTTGAGACCCTTAGGGTATGCGGCAAGTGCTGCATTGATGGTCTTGAATTTCCCACTGCCATCATGAGCCACAACTGCATTTGGTCTAGCCCCGCCATTGCCGCGTGAGGCCAAAAGCTTACGGTCAGCAGCAGACATCCAGCTGGGATAACCATCAGCTTGAAGAAGCCGACGAGAGGTGCTGGGAACATTGAACTTGAGCCCCAAGGAACCAAGAACTTGTGAAAGCCCGGCAAGGATATTCAGAACGTTGTCTGTGAGCTGGCTCCCATAGTCCGTGCTATTTTGCACTTGAGCCTTCAAGGGGCTGTTTTCCTCAAATCCATCCAAGCACATTTCTTGGTACGCAATAATTGAGCTCAACCATGTTCGATAATCATCCGCATGGTCTGATAACGACTGTAAATCAGTGCCTCCCACCTTTGACAATGTGTCCTGAAGCCGCTCAGAAGCATTTTGCAATAACTCTTTGCAGTCATTCAAGGCCATTTTGGCACGGGGCTCATCACTATTGTTCTTGACTACGAGATCATCAGTCAAATTGGAAGATTTCTTCAATGAATCCGAGATGGCTAATATGCCTCCTTTGATTAGTTCTTTGGGATCGGTAGAGTTCACAGCGCTAAGGGTGTTGGTGCAAGCCTCCTTGTAATAAGTAGGCTGGCACAGTGTGCCAACAGCCTTCATTTGCGGAGACAAGCTCTCTGTATGTTCAACGGATCCACCGCTGCGTTGGACAGTAGCCACCACGCCAATGATCACACCCACGACAAGGATCAGGGAAATCCCTGTAACAACTAATTTGCCTAACATATTCTACTAATCAATTAATCAATCTTATAATGTTAGTACTTTTCAAACCTTTCCTTCAGGATTCTGTGCCAAGGAAAGGGGGCACAAAATCCGAAGGAAAAACAATGATGGAAAGGATGATATCCTCCCTTTGTCCTGCTTAAAGATGGTTACCATGGCGAGTTTTATAGGCCACGGCTTTCCTTAAATTATGGGCCTTTTTTTTTCTCTTCATGCAATGGACATGAAAATATCGAACGGTAGACCATTGTTTCAGTTAGCTTGACATGGAAGACAGGGAAACAGCAGCGAATATAAAGGGTCAAGCTGTTTATTAGACCATGCATGCTAAACTTAGGGCAAACAATTCAGAGAAAAAGATCAGCAGAACAACTTCTGTTTCTCATTTTTGCATGTCTGGCTTGACCAAATAATAAAGATATGGTCTGGTCTCCTAGCTGTCTCTTGCAACACATCAAACCAAGTTCGATCCTTTGACCTCAACTTATTTCGTTTAAGGAAAATTATTAGTCTATTGTTGTCCTGTTAATGAATAATGAGAGAATTTGGTGTAAATTAATTAAGATTCACACCTAATTTCATAAAAAGCATCATGTGCGTGTATATATATTTTGCTGAATGATTTGAAGATGCTAATAATAAAATTGGATTGGTTATAGAGTAACTTTTACACATATCATGCTTGCCCAATCATATTAGGTTACCTTACTAAATGGTCTCTAAAGATCTCTCGTTACTCGGTGAGAAGTGCCTATTAGACTGGACTGGGGTTTACAAGGCGCTAAAGTATGGATTGTCATGAGAGTTTGTTGGCCTCACGAGTGTTTCTCAGGTCAATTACTATTAAGACATCACTAGATTCCAATGCTAGCATAAGACAATGTGTATGCATAATAAAATGTAATGTAATGGTTGCACATGCATAAATTCATATCCAATCCACATATATATGATAACAAAATATATGAAAAATATCATCAAATCCAATAACTCAGCTATATAAGCAATCATCTTTCAAACAAACAAATAAATCCTAACTCTTACTAAGTAGTCTCTAATGGAGGACCAATAATTGAGGAATAAGTATATGAAAGGAATGGAGGGGTTGCTTGCTAACAGAAGAAATGAAGGAGATAGGGCTAGTGCTTTTTTTAGGTTTTTTTTCTTTTTATGTGTTTGGCTAGTTTCTCTCTCTTTTTTTCTCTTTTATTTTTTGGATTTTGTTGCCCACCTCTCATGATTTTTTCTTCTTCTTTGGTTATTAATTCTCCTAAGTTTTTGAATTTTTTATATCTTTTGATTTTTAAAAATATATTGGAAAAGAGGTTAAAACGGGTAACAAAAGCTCTAATGGCTTAATTCAAGTGTGTTACCTTCTTATAATTGCATATTTTACTCCTAATCCATGAATTCTTATGTAATGATGACTTTCATATTCTACACCTTAACATTTCCTAAAACAATCTTATATTTTTTTGAAATAAAAAAATCCTTTCTTTCTGTGTAAATTTTTTTATTAAATAATGATATTTTCATTGAATTTCACAGTAACTTGTCGAAGATCAAGTTTCTAGAGTCATATTTTTGTTTGAAATAATTAAAAGATGGTTTATACCACATTCGATATTAATCCTCTGTCTATAATCCTCAAGAATTCTCTGCCATAAAAACTATCTTTAAAGTCTAACAACGATGGCTTGATTATTCATATTCTTGTATCTTGCATTGAATTTCCTCAAATAAGACCCTTTTGATTTCTTTCTCAACTAATTATCATTTTAATTGTCTAACCCACTTTTTAGACATGTCTAATCAATCTTATTTCAATTCGTTAGAGTATGTTAGTTCAACCATCTTATATTTAGTTTTTAATGATGTTTCGGTCCCTCACCAACTTATTTGGTGAATGGATAGAAGTACTTTATTATTTTTATTGATCATTTTTATGAAACCCTGGAAATTTATAATTTAAATATATGGATTTGTAAACTCTCATATAAATATAAGATTGAAAATGATATGATCTCAATAAGTGATGAAAACCAAGATAAGAAATAATAGATAAATAATAATATATAATTAAAAGGATGACCTACATAAAATGAATTTTGGTTTAGAATTTATAAGGATAGAGAAATTGGTAAAGCATTTTGATGGATAAAATAATGAGAAAAATGATAAAACATTTCTAAGAAATATGTGAGGTAATAAAGAATAAATTATAATAAAGGATAGTGCAATGAAAAGGGTAGAACTGAAGATGCAAATACCGATTAAAAATTAATGATGTTACTTTGAAACGGTAATAAGTCCGATAAACAAATAAATATGGAAATTTTAAAATAAATATATTTCAAAATAATAAAATGACCTTAAAGATTTAGAAGGATAATTGATATGATTTTAAGTGAAGATTGAATAAGAAAATTTGGATTGTTGACGAAAAGTCATGAACTTACCACTTTTACATTAGAAAGCAGAGCTCTCAATTCAATCACCGGATTGTGATAAAATTTTGCATGAAGTTTATTAATGATTAGTACTTAAAAATGTATTTTTATCAAGGTTTTATATCATCATTTTGCACTTAAAGTATCATTAAATTCCCTAACTTAAACATGTTTTATAATAACAAGTCTAATAATATACAATAGCTTTAATTTATGGTAAATGCTCATTTTAAATGCAGACATATATCACAATTCAAAAGATTGATTTATGCGATTAACTATTGAAAGTGAAAGGACAAAGAAAAGGCTAAGCTTATAAAAGAGATGCTGATTTAATTCAAACTGCAACACTGTTCAGTCATTGGGTCATATTTGAAGCTGTAGATCTTAGATTTTAGTTTGATTTATATGGCTAGAAAGTTGAGATATAGGTCTTAAAATTCATGATGAGTCCAAGACTCAATTCTACCATTTGGAAGTCTAAATCTTAGCATCAAAAGATAAGTCCGAATCTTTCCTCCAATCCAGACACTATTTAGTATTTAGCCCATATCTCGAGTTCTAGAAGTCCAAATGTACCGATTCTTTTTTTGTTAGAAAGCTAAGATAATTTTCCAGAATTTTCATGAAGGCTATTTATTCAAATTCTGATGTTTATCAATGGTATTTTATTCAGACATAAAGATAAGGATTGTCACAAAGTCAAGAGGTGGTCACCCACTCAACAATTAGTTATCAAATCAATAGTTTCAAACTTTAGCCTATAAAAGGAGTCATTTGCCATGCATTTA
>NW_011500000.1:512967-517886 GCF_000495115.2 Populus euphratica
GATCTTCCATCTTAAAGTTCTCATCAACTTCTTCTTCTTTTTCTTTTTCTTCTTTATTATTGTTATTACTATTACTATTACTACTGCTCTTGCTGCTGCTACTATAATTATTATTATTGTCATTATTGTTACTGTCGTTACTGTTGTTATTGTATTATTGTTATCTATAATTTATACAATTAACCTCCCTGTGGTTCGATTCCATTCTTGCTGGGTTACTTATTACTTCGACACTCCTACACTTAGAGAGAAGACATCAATCTTTTATTTTCTCTTTTCTATTTTCTTTTATCTAGCTTTTGTTTTTTATGTTTTGTCTCTTTTTGTTTTTGTTTGTTTTTTCTTCCTTTTATTCCCTTTCTATAATTGTATGAAAGTTTGGTCATATATATTAAGTGGTAGACTTTATTGGGTATCCTTATTATTTTTAGAAAATATGATCGAAGAAGATAACCAGTCGCTTTATAATGAAAATAATGAGAATAATCATGTGAGAACACTTAGAGATTACATAAATCCCATGAATCCCACAAGAACAAGTGCACTATGATATATAGTTTTCCCTCTTGAAGCATCTCATTTTATTTTTAACTTTTACCTTCTTTTCATGGTTTAGAATTGGAAAATCCATACTTGCATTTAAGAGAATTTGAGGAGGTTTGCAACACGTATAATAACTCAAATTATAACATGAACACCATTAGATTAAAGCCTTTTCCTTTTTCATTAAAAAATACAGCTAAAACATGGCTACAAAATTTAAGACTAGGATCCATTCATGCTTGGGATGAAATACAACAATAATTTTTAAAGAAACTTTTCCCTTCTCACAGAACAATCTCTTTCAAAAGAAAAATCACCACTTTCACTAAAAAACCAGGACAAATATTTAGATACCGAGATTTGCTTAAATACTTATCCTCATCATGATTTTGAAACATGGAGATTGGTTTCATATTTTTATGAAAGGTTAACATCTAGAGATAGGCAAATAGTTGAATTGATGTACAATAGAACTTTTAAAGACAAACACCTTAAAGAGGCAATGAAGTATTGACACGACCAAAAGATTGATGTCTTCTCCCAAATACAGGAGTGTGGAAGTAATAAATAACCCGGTAAGACCGGGGTCGAACCGTAGGGAGGTTCATTGTACAAATTATAAATAACAATAATACAATAATAATAGTAGCAATAACAATAATAATAATAATAATACTAGTAGTAGTAGTAGTAGTAGTAGTACTAATAATAATAATAATAAAGAAAAAGAAGGAGAAGAAGAAGAAGATGATAACTTTGAGATGGAATATTAATGTAAGGATTAAACAATAATAATAACAAATGTCAAGGTTAGAAGTTCCACTAATGGTATATCAAACAAGTATAGTATAAACTCTTATTATTAAATTAGAAACCACACACAAAGGAGGTTCCAATCATATTATAAATTGTTAACATGATCACATTTGTTATCTTATTCGATTAACGCTAATACTTGTAAATCTCATCAGGCATTCATGATTATAACTTATGTTAACAACAAATCAAGTTCCTTTGATAGCTCATGTGTCGGTTATACCATACAGTATGGGCTATGGGAGTGCTAAGTATTTGTTGTACCAAGTGTTATACAACATAAATCTAGATTAGTCGTTTAACAAGGAAAGTATTAAAGAGTGAACAAGATAACAAATACAAAACATGTTAGTATCAAAGATTAAAGTCCATATTGAGTTTACACTATACTTATTCTTCCACCATTAGTGTAACCTTTTCACCTTGACATAACTAACTTAGCTAGACATAATGAAAGAAAGCAAAATAAATAAACAAAATAAGAACATAAATAAGATAAAAGTTAACTAAAAGATAAGAGTTAACTAAGTAAAGGAAAGGAAATGAAAGACATAAACTTGGTATTAATGAAAGCAAAGCATAAACATTACAAAAAATACAAAGAGAGAAAACAAGAGCATGATCTTGATCTGGAAATCAAGATGCCTAAATGCATAGCAAATACCTCCTTTTATAGGCCAAAATTGGGAACTATTGATTTGATGACTAATTGATGAGTGGGTGCCTAACTATTGACTTGGTGACAATCCTTATCTTCTCTTGTCTGCCTAAAAGATCATTAATAATGTCAAAATTGGAACTACTTGAAAACATGAAAGTCGTAGAAAATTGTCTAAGCTTTCTTGTGTAAACAATTCAGATCAGTTGGACTTCTAAAACTCTAGATGTGGGCCAAACACTGAACAGTGCTCGGGCTGGAAGACAGATTTGGACTTCTTTGTTGTTGCTCCAATTTGGACTTGAAAATACCTTTTTAGATCTTGGTCTCCATATAAAAGTTGTACGCCTATGTATTACCTTTCCATCCATATAAAGTAGACCTAAATCTAAGATCTACAGCTCCAGATATGACCCAATTACTGAATAGTGTTTCTGTTTGGACTACATCGACATCTCTTTTATATGTTTGGTCATCTCTTTGTCCTTTCAATTTTAGTTTTTAAAGTCATCAATCAATCCTTTCATTTGTATGATAGGCCTGCATTTAAAATGAACATTTACCACAAATTAAAGGTATATTATATTATTAGATATGTTATTATAAAACATGCTTAAGTTAAGGAGTTATTGATACTTTGAGTGCAAAATGATGATATAAAACCTTGATAAAAATACACTTTTAAGTACTAATCACGCTCCCCAACTAGCTTATTACTAGTCCCTAGTAATCAAAGCATTAAAATAGAAAAATACTTTGCAAATTCCACAAAGTAAGGTATTCATCATTCAACTTCCATTAATCTATCCAGATAAACAAACTCTCATTAAATTTATATATCTGCTCAGTACCTCTTAACAAGATATTAATAAACCTTTCTTTTGTGCTCAATATATCAACACATAATTATGGGTCTTTACTTGGAAGAAAACAAAATTCTTGTTCTAATGTTTAAGGTTAACTTCCTTGGGTTATGATTTTTTTTAAAAAAATATATATATATGTAACTTAAAACACAATGCATCTTTAACTCATGTAATGAGCTTTCGGCTAATGACTCCCAAACCAGTTGGTCTTAGGGCATTAGGTGTTGAGACACCCCTACGAGCTTAGTAACTCGGGTCGTAGATACTAATACGTAGATAATGCAATGTTTGATTTCCTTAAGCTTTTCTCCTTAACTCATGGAACAAGCGTTTGACCAATAACTCCTAAGTCAGTTGACTTTAGGGTATTAGGTGTTAAAACACCCCTTCGGGCTTAATTGCTTAGGTTATGGAGGCTACGAAACCAAACTTATCTATATTTTTATTATTATCATTTTTTTTCTCTTATTTATTTTTTTTGTTTGTTTTTTTGTTTTTTGTTTTTTTAAATTTTATATTATCCCTTTCCCTTAGTCCTTTAACAAAAGAACATAAATAATATAATAATCTAATATGCAACCCACAATCATATGTTAAAGTGTGTGTGTGTGTGTGTGTGTGTGTGTAAATTAAAGTTTAAGAATACATGTTACATGAGTATATGAGTAGAATTAAGTGATAGTAATGCGAGAGTTTGTAAACTTGAAATTTCAAGAAGTATTATGATAGACCTTATTAAGAATGGTTACAAAGTTATATACAAGAAAAGTGAAAAGAGAAAATAAACTAAATACTATAATTTGTACAAGAACTTACCTCCCCTGCAATGGCGCCAAAAACTTGACATAACCAAAACATTGATGTCTTCTCCCAAGTGCAGGAGTGTCGAAGTAATAAATAACCCGACAAGACTAGAGTCGAACCACATGGAGGTTAATTGTACAAATTATAAATAATAATAATACAACAACAATAACAATAACAACAATAATAATAGTAGCAATAATAATAATAATAGTACTAATAATAATAGTAGTAGTAGTAGTACTAATAATAATAATAATAAAGAAAAAAAAGGAGAAGAAGAAGAAGATGATAACTTTGAGATGGAATATTAATGTAAGGATTAAACAATGATAATAACAAATGTCAAGGTTAGAAGTTCCACTAATGGTATATCAAACAAGTATAGTATAAACTCTTATTATTAAATTAGAAACCACACACAAAGGAGGTTCCAATCATATTATAAATTGTTAACATGATCACATTTGTTATCTTATTCGATTAACGCTAATACTTGTAAATCTCATCAGGCATTCATGATTATAACTTATGTTAACAACAAATCAAGTTCCTTTGATAGCTCAGGTGTCGGTTATACCATACAGTATGGGCTATGAGAGTGCCAGGTATTTGTTGTACCAAATGTTATACAACATAAATCTAGATTAGTTATTTAACAAGCAAAGTATTAAAGAGTGAACAAGCTAACAAATACAAAACATGTTAGTATCAAATATTAAAGTCCATATTGAGTTTACATTATACTTATTCTTACACCATTAGTGTAACCTTTTCACCTTGACATAATAAACTTAACTAAATATAATGAAAGAAAGAAAAATAAATAAACAAAATAAGATAAAAGTTAACTAAGTAAAGGAAAGAAAATGAAAGGCATAAACTTGATATTAATGAAAGCAAAGCATAAACATTACAAAAAATACAAAGAGAAAACGCAAGAGCATGATCTTGATCTTGATCTGGAAACCAAGATGCCTAAATGCATCGCAAATTTCTCCTTTTATAGGCTAAAATTAGGAACTATTGATTGGATGACTAATTGATGAGTGAGTGCCCAACTCTTGACTTGATGACAATCCTTATCTTCTCTTGTCTGCCTAAAACATCATTAATAACGTCAAAATTGAAACCACTTAAAAGCATGAAAGTTGTAGAAAATTGTCTCAGCTTTCTTGTGTAAAAAAGTCAGCTCATTTGGACTTCTAGAACTCCAGATATGGCAAAAATAC
>NW_011500000.1:519599-536404 GCF_000495115.2 Populus euphratica
CACCGGCATCTCTTTTCTAAGTTTGGCCATCTCTTTATCCTTTCAATTTCAGTTCTTAAATTCATTAATCAATCTTTTCATTTATATGATAGGCTTGCATTTAAAATAAGCATTAGCATAAATTAAAGGTATCTTATATTATTAGATATATTATTATAAAACATGCTTTAGTTAAGGAGTTATTGATACTTCAAGTGCAAAAATGATGACATAAAACCTTGATAAAAATGCACTTTTAATTACTAATCAAGTATTTAGGCTTGTTAATTGAAAATGCATAAAATTAGGACATCGCAGGTACTTATGAGGCACTAAGTAAAACTCAACCTTATACATCTAGTAGAGGTATGTACAATCTTAGAAAAGATCATGGCCTCTAAATCAAGTTTACATCTTTAGCTAGAAAAGTCGAGGCACTAGAATTCAAAAAGAGTGGTCAATTAAAATTTGTTCAAGATATTGTATGTCAAATCTGTGAAGCAAATGAACACTCAACCAATGACTGTCCAACTTTGTTTTCTTTTAAGGAATGTCTCCATGAATAAGTCCATGCTTTAAACAGTTTCCAAAGGCCCAGTCATAACTCATATTTGCAAACATACAATCTTGATAAGAGAAATCACTTAAATTTCAGTTGGAAGAGTGATGCACAAACTTCACAACTACTATTTCAAGCACACCATAATTTCCAAAATTCTCATGGATATGCACCTCCTTATGCTCCATCTCCTAAAAGAAATCTTCAGGAAACATTGTATGCATTCATTGAAAAGCAAGAGATAATCAATACTCAACTTCCTCAAAGCAAGATAAATTTTAAAGATACTGTTGTGAAATTGACATCTGCTCTAAGTTTCCAAGAAAAAGGTAAGTTTCCATCTCAACCACAACAAAATCCCAAGGGGAAATACAATGCAAATGCAAGTAGTTCTGAAAGCCAACACATGGATCAAGTTAAACTAGTCATCACTCTTTGCAATGGTAAGGTTATTGAAAAACCCACTTTTGAACCTTGTGAGAAAGATGATGAATCAATCTCTATGGGTAAAGAAGGGGTTGAATTTGAACATTACAAAAAAAAAAAGATTGATTATTTGCCAGCACTTTCGTTTCCTCATGCCATAACAAAACAAAGGAAAGTCGATCACAACTCTGGAATCTCTAAAACTTTCAAACAGGTAAGGATCATTACTGGATCTATTAAATAGGTTCCTTCCTATGCTAAATTTTTAAAAGATCTATGCACTATGAAGAGAAAACTGAATGTGAAAAAGAAAGCCTTTTTAGCCGAACAAGTAAGTATCATTCTTCAGAATAATAATACTTTGAAATATAAAGACCCTAGTTGTCCTACAATTTCTTACTTTAGTAGAGAACATAAAATTGAAAGAGTCTTACTTGAGCTTGCAGCTAGTGTGAATTTGCTTCCACATTTAGTTTTTCAATGTCTCAATCTAGGTGAGTTAAAATCAACTTTTATAATTCTCTTACTTGCTGATAGATCTGTAAAAGTGCCTAGAGGAATAGTTGAAGATGTGCTAGTACAAGTCGATAAATTCATTTATCATTTGGATTTTATTATCTTGGACACACAACCTGTTGAAGCATGTAATTCATTTCTTGTTATTTTAGGACGTCCATTTCTTGCAACTTCTAACGCATTAACTAATTGTAGGAATAGACTGATAAAGCTATCATTTGGAAACATGACATTGGAGATGAATATTTTCAACATTTGCAAGCAACTTGGGGATGATAATGATTTACAAGAAGTAGATCATATTGAAGAATTAGTTTATGATCAACTTGAATCTACTTTGAGTAAAATTGAGTTGGATGAATCTGAAGATTTGTAAATGATTTATTTCCAGGAAGAAATCACAGATGAAAAAGACACAAAAAATATTAATGCAAATCTTTTGTTAAGAGTGATAAGAGATTCGACAATGGACATTACACTAATAGATGATTACTTTCTCGACGAATCCTTACTTTCTTTTAGTCCAATGCCTTGGTATGATAAAAATAATAATTTTCTTACTTTAGGAGATTTGAAAGTTCATAGGATACCTAAGATAAAAGAAACTTTTTGAGCGATGATTAGTACTTAAAAGTGCATTTTTATCAAGGTTTTATATCATCATTTTGCACTTGAAGTATCAATAACTCCTTAACTAAAACATATTTTATAATAACATATCTAATAATATAAGATATCTTTAATTTATTGTAAATATTTATTTTAAATGTCGGTCTATCACATAAATAAAAGGATTGATTGATGAGTTTAAGAACTAAAATTGAAAGGATAAAGAGATGGCCAAACTTAGAAAAGAGATGTTGGTGCACTTTAAATCAAAATACTGTTCGGTAATTGGGTCATATCTAGAACTGTAGATCTCAGATTTAGGTCTTATTTGTATAGATAGAAAGGTAAGATATAGGCTTACAACTTTCATATGGAGCAAAAGATTTGAAAATGTCATTTTCAAGTTCAAATTATAGTAACAACAAAGAAGTCTGAATTTGTCATACAGCCCGAGCACAGTTCAGTGTTTGGCCTATATCTGGAGTTCTAAAAGTCCAAATGACCTTTATTTTTTTTCCTAAGAAGCGGAGACAATTTCTTACAACTTTCATGTTCAAGTGGTTCCAATTCTGATGTTATCAATGAAGTTTTGGGCAGATAAGAGAAGATAAGGATTGTTACCAAGTCAAGAGTTGGCCACCCACTCATCAAATCAATAGTTCCAATTTTGGCCTATAAAAGGAGGCATTTTCCATGCATTTAGGCATCTTTGTTTCCAAATCAAGATCATGTTTTTGCTTTCTCTCTTTGTATTTTTATAATGCTTAAGTTTTATTTTCATTAATATCTTGTTTATGCCTTTCATTTCCTTGCCTTTACTTAGTTAACTTTTATCTTATTTATGTTCTTATTTTGGTTATTTATTTTTCTTTCTTTCATTATGTTTAGCTAAATTTACTTTATCAAGGTGAAAAGGTTACACTAATGGTGTAATAATAAGTATAGTGTAAACTTAATATAGACTTTAATATTTAATACTAACATGTTTTGTATTTGTTGTCTTGTTCACTTTTTAATACTTTGCTTGTTAAATGACTAGTCTAGATTTATGTTGTATAATACTTGGTACAACAAATGCTTGACACTTTCATAACCTATACTGTATGGTATAACCAACACCTGAGCTATGAAAGGAACATAATTTGTTGTTAATATAAGTTATAAGCATGAATGCTTGACAATATTTACAAGTATTAGCATTATTCGAATAAAATAACTAATGTAATCATGTTAACAATTTACAATCTGATTGGCACCTCTTTTGTGTTTGGTTTCCATTTGAGTAATAAGAGTTTATACTATACTTGTTTGAAATACCATTAGTGGATCCTCTAACCTTAACATTTGTTGTTATCATTGTTTAATCATTACATTAATCTTCCATCTCAAAGTTCTCAGCAATGTTTTCTTCTTTTTCTTTATTATTATTATTACTACTACTACTACTACTACTATTACTACTACTACTATTACTATTATTGTTGTTGTTGTTGTTGTTGTTGTATTATTGTTATCTATAATTTATACAATTAACCTCCCTGCGGTTCGACCTTGATCTTGCCTGGTTATTTATTACTTCGACATTCCTACAATTAGGAGAAGATATCAATCTTTTGGTCATGTCAACTATAGTGTCGATTGCTAAGAATGTGTGCAAATGATACTTGGCAATCATGGTTATAATGCATATACTTTTAATAAGAGAAATGAAATGGGATCAGTACGAATGGAAGATTCAGATGACGTTGATTAGCTATCTGGTTTTGGATAGCTAATGGTATCAATAGGATTTCATTGGTACCGACATTTTAGATGACATTGATTAGCTATCTTAGTTTGGATGGCTAATGGTATCAATGGGGTTCCATTGGTACCAGCATTTTAGATGATATTGATTAGCTATCCAGGTTTAGATAGCTAATAGTATTGATGGGGTTTCATCGGTACCGACATTTCATAAATTGATTAGTTGATCCCGATCAATTGGGTGATTAATGATGTTAGTAAAGATTACTAACATTGATATGGTTATTCCTAGTTCAATGAAAAAGATAAGTTGATTAACTATTCTGGGTTGAGAATAGTTAATGCTATCAATGGGTCACATTGGTATCGACAACTATTTCTTGTTTAATTAGCTATTTTAGATAAAAGAGGCTAATGATGTAAAGGGTTTTGACATCAACAACTTTGATGGTAAACTAGATATTAATAAGATTTGATTAACTATTATAGGGAAGAAATAGTTAATGATACCAATCGATTGTATTGATATCGACATGTAAATGTAACTGATTAGTCTAACCCAATATTGGGAGACTAATGAGATTTATTAGTGTCGGTAATTACCTTCTATAAAATGGAAGGGAAAATATTGATTAGTTATTCCAAAAGAATGAGATAAGCTAATGATACCAAAAGATAAATATCTTAGTATTAAGTGAAAATTGATTTATAAGGAGATGATGTTCGAAAACCATTGAGTTGTGTTGAGATTTCCAAGCTGGAATTATTCTCGGCAAATGAGATAGGATATTAGATAGATATTGGTAATAGATGGAAAGTGTATGTTGTAAAAGAGGTTTATGCCTAATTTTATGTGTCAAAAGAAATTCTATGGAGATTATTACTTGTCATTATTATTGTTTGTTATTACCTTTTTATATTTATGTGTACACATTAATTTTTATTTTCAAGTCCATCACGGTCGCGTCAAGAATGTATTGGTTTCATTACCTTTTGTTTTTGACTATGTAATTATTTATAAATTAAGAGTCTTATCTCCTAAAACTTGAAATGTAATATGAATCCATAAAATTTAAATATATGAATTTAATCTAATGTTTGTAACTCTAAGTATCTATTTAACCATGCATGTTTATAGTTGAAATCAAATCTTTCACTTGAATTACATTATATGATGTTATTGAATAATATGTATTGTGTTGATGATGATGAGTGCTTGACCGCTTTTTATGATCAGCTTGTTTTAACTCGCAAGTGCACGAGTGTGCGATGTAGCAATTAACTCGGTAAGATCGAGGTCATATCCACAGAGAGCTAGATCTGGAAATTAAGCTAAGTAACAAAAAAAACTCAAGAGAAATTAAATTAACAATAACTTGGTTGAAAATAATTGATGGATTTGCTTTTAAAGATAAAAAAAAAATGTAAATAGATTTTAAATGACAAGAAAAAGTAAGTCTTGGTCCAAATCAATTTTAATGGTGATGTATTGGTGATTTCTTCAACATATATAAGATAACTCAACCTAATATCAACGATGGTGATATTAGATCAGAAGATATTACAATGAAGATTAGAAAGATGAAGATTGATTATTGCTTAAGAATGAACAAGTACTTTCATATTAAGTAAGACATTGAATCAAGCAATCTCTATACCAAAACTAAAGTTTGTGCATAAAAATTCGTACTTTCATATTAAGTAAGATATTGAATCAAGCAATCTCTATACCAAAACTAAAGTTTGTGCATAAAAATTCAAGATTATAACATTACCTAAATGATTTCTAAAATTTCTTTACAATAATAAATCATTCATGAAGAAAATAAGAAGATAAACATTAAGATTCATTCATATCCTAAAAAACTCACCTCAATCACCATTATCCTTGATTTGGATCCAAGAAAGAGTTTAGCCAACCATGATTATATATAAGAACACTTCAATAAACATGAAAGAACTTGAATCCAACTGAAATAATAAGTTTTACAAACTAAAGAACCGAAATCTATAAAGAAGAACACAATACAATTTCAGAAAAAATTCGGACACAAATCTGACTCTAACTTTGGACAGCAATTCGACCCTCTTAGAAGCTTTTTTTCGAGAAGTCTATTAGAGACATATTTATAGGCAATTCTATCACCTTTCCAGATCATTAAAGAACAGCTCATTTGGACACCTTAGTCAAACGTTATGGGCAAAACACCGAAAGGTGTTCTGAAAAATCAAATCAAGATAACTTTACAACTACTTTGGTGCACGTTTTTCTTCCTCATTTATAAGGTGTCTCCTTCTTCTTTTTGACCCAAAATAATGTTAAAATATCCCCTCCAACTTTCCATCCATGTGCTTGCCTTCTTGGATCAATGGATTACCCAAAATAAATCAATTGTTATTTGTTGTGTGGACATGTAAGATCATGGATTGTGTTTGGGTTGATTTGGGGTTGATTTAGGGCTGATTTGGGCATCAAATAAGTATACAAATGTACTTATTATTTGGGCTAAGATTGACATTGAAACCTTGAGTGTTTAATGGTTGAAGTTTGCACACAACATAAGGCAAGTTTGGGCTTGAAATAAATCATATGATATTCTTTTCTAGAATTGGAATAGAATTGATTTTTGGGACAAATTTGGAGCACTTATTTGAACCAAGATTTGCTTCAATCTTCAACTAAATGTCTCTTCAATTCTTTGTTCTGAATTCCGACGTTGAATTTTCTGAATTAATTCATTTAAGCTCCAAAAACCTATCGAAACATTAAAACAAACTTCATTACTAAAAAACACATCAATTATTATAAAAACAACCAAATAAAAACAATAAATACATATGTAAAATAAGAGACTTAATGACACTTTTGATGCACAATCACACCCCCCAACTTAGATTTTGCTAGTCCTCAAGCAAAAGAAAACATAAAACCTTTAAAATAAAAATAATAATAATAACAACCATAATTAGGCTGGATTCATCACAGTTGAAGGACCTATCATGCAAACATTGGTATCTTTAACTTAGTGTACACAATAGCAAATAAAGAAAAATAAGCATACTCACACGCTAAATCAAACATCCATACAAAATTTCTAAATTCAGTCATATTTATCGTGCAACCAACATAATTGATTCATATGAAAACTCAACTTGTAATCTTCCCTTCTCACCAACACAAACAAGGTAGCAAACTAGAGAAATATTTATATATATATTTTTTTCTTTTTCTTTTTTTCTTTTTTTTTTGAAGATATGATTTATTCTTTGTCTTTAAGTTGTCACTTCCCTTTTGACGCGAATACAAACATTTGTGATGAATGCACCCGGTTACTCACAAAGTCACAAACTTAAAGTGCTTTGCATACTCATATTTCAAGCTGCCGTTTGACGTAAAGATAAACATTTGTGATGAATACCCCTAGTTACTAAGCAACTCAAAACATTGGAGTAGATAGAACTTTGTACACATTTATTTATTTATTTATTTATGTAATGATTATTACTCTATTTACTTAAACCTTGTTTAGGACTAGATCAAAAGGGATAATCACAAGTAAAGCATCATACTCATCTTTCATACATATTCACACAACTCACACAACTTTTACAAGGAAAGATGTACTTCAGTAATCTTAAAAAAAAGTATGCTATATCTTGCTTTATAAGATATTATCTATCCCAAATTAAAGCATGCAATGTTTAACACAATAATGAACCCAAAAAGGTAATGATGATCCTCAACAAGTCTCATTCACATACCAATGCAAGTATTTTTTTATTTTTTTTTAACAAGCATGGTTATCTCAAGCATTCAACATAATGAAATATCTAAAATTAAGTTTTACATTATCCTCAATGTAAAAGAGAAAGAGAAGAAAAGTATAAAGATTAGAAAATTGTTACTCCCCTTCTGTTTTCAAGGATGAATGTCTGATTGAATTGGGCATGAGCTGACTTCTTGCTTGATTTTTTTTTAACCTGCATATCACAACTAAAAGAAAACATTGATGTTTTTTTTTTTTTTGAAAATAAAGAACATCACACCCCCCAACTTAAAATAATGCATTGTCCCGAATGCATAAACAAGAAAATATAAGAGATGGAAGAAAGAAGAAAAAAATGAAAATGAAAATAAAAATAAAAATAAAAACTCATTACTTTTGATACTACAATGGTATTGGATCTTCAAGATCCAATGTCTCAACTTCAGCCACAACATTTTCAAGATAAAGTTTCAATCGATGACCATTTACTTTGAAAATATTTCCATTCTTAGGATTTTCTACCTCAAATGCACCATGCTCAGAGATGGATTTAATAACAAATGGACCAATCCATTTTGTCCTCAACTTCCCAAGAAAGAGATGTAATCGTGAATTATACAAGAGAACCTTTTGACCAACATGAAAGGATTTTCTAAGAATATGTTTATCATGCAAAGTTTTCATCTTATGTTTTGAAATTTTTGCATTTTCAAATGCATCATTTCTTAACTCCTCTAATTCATCCAATTGAAGCTTTCTATTTTTGTCAACCTCGTTTTCATTGTCATTGAATTGCCGAATGGCCCAATATGCACGGTGCTCAATCTCAACAGAGAGATGACAAGGCTTTCCATAAACTAGCCTATAAGGAGATATTCCTAAAGAGGTCTTATAAGCAGTGCGATATGCCCACAAAGCATCAACTAGTCGTAGGGACCAATCTTTACGGTTTGGATTGACTGTTTTCTCTAAAATGTTCTTGATCTCCCTATTTGCCAACTCAGCTTGGCCACTAGTCTGTGGGTGATAGGGGGTACTGACCTTGTGAATTACACCATATTTTCTCATCAAAATCCCAATGGCTTGTTACAAAAATGTTTTCCCCCATCACTAATCATAGCCCGGGGCATGCCAAAACGAGAGAAAATATTTTCTTTCAAGAATTTGACCACAACTCGATGGTCATTGGTTCGAGATGCAATGGCCTCCACCCATTTAGACACATAATCAACAGCTACAAGGATGAATTGGTAACCAAATGAACTTGGAAAAGGTCCCATGAAATCAATCCCCCAACAATCAAATATTTCCAAAACAAGGATGGGGTTAAGGGGCATCATGTTACGCCTAGTGAGGCTACCTAGTCGTTGGCATCGGTCACATGCAACACAGAATGCATGAACATCTTTAAACATGGTAGGCCAATAAAAACCACACTGCAAGATTTTGGCAATGGTTTTCTTGGAAGAGAAATGCCCACCACAGGCTAATGCATGAAAAAAATTAATGACCCTTGGAATTTCATGATCAGGGATGCACCGCCTAATAATTTGGTCAGGACAGTATTTAAATAGGTAGGGGTCATCCCAAAAAAAGGTGCGCACATTGCGCAAGAATTTTTGTTTGTCAAGTTTAGACCAATGAGAAGGAATCTGACTTGTGGCTAGGTAATTTGTTATGTCAGCATACCATGGAGAACCAATGTAAGAGACAGTACCTGCACAAAATAAATTTTCATCAGCAAAGAGTTCATTTATTGGAGATTCATCAATTATGGTCTTATAGCTTGAAAGACGAGACAAATGATCAGCCACTACATTCTCTACTCCCTTTTTATCTCGAATTTCAAGGTTAAACTCTTGGAGTAGGAGGATCCATCGAATCAAACGTGGTTTGCCATCTTGTTTTGTGAGCAAATATTTCAATGCTGCATGATCAGTGAAAACAATAACAAGAGATCCAACCAAATAAGACCTAAACTTGTCTAATGCAAAGACCACAGCTAAGAGTTCTTTTTCAATTGTAGTGTAATTCAATTGAGCATCATTTAAAGTCTTGCTAGCATAATATATGACATGAGGTTTCTTGTCTTTTCTTTCCCCTAAAACAGCCCCAACCGCAAAATCACTAGCATCACACATCAGTTTAAATGGTAAAGACCAATCAGGAGCTTGTATGATTGGTGCAGTTGTCAACAACCCTTTAAGCTTTTCAAAAGCTTCTTGACATTTTGATGTCCAATCAAATGGGACATCTTGTGACAACAAGTTACACAATGGTTTGGCAATGGTACTAAAAGAATGAATGAATCTTCGATAAAAACCAGCATGTCCTAAAAAGGATCTCACATCTTTCACAGTCTTAAGGGTAGTTAATTTTTGAATGACTTCCACTTTTGACTTATCTACCTCTATCCCTTTTGAAGAGACAATGTGACCTAAAACAATGCCATGTGTCACCATAAAATGACACTTCTCCCAATTGAGTACAAGATTGCTCTCTTCACACCTTTCAAGAACTTTTTCTAGATTCATTAGACACAACTCATAAGAATCCCCATAAACTGAAAAATCATCCATGAAAACTTCTAAAAAATTTTCCACCATGTCACTAAAGATACTCATCATACACCTTTGAAAAGTGGCTGGTGCATTACACAAACCAAATGGCATTCTTCTATAAGCATAAGTACCAAAAGGACAAGGAAAGTGGTTTTTTCTTGGTCTTCTAAAGAAATCTCAATTTGGTTGTAACCTGAGTATCCATCCAGAAAACAATAGAAAGCTCTTCCAGCTACTCTTTCAAGCACTTGGTCTAAAAATGGAAGCGGAAAATGGTCCTTCCTAGTCACCATGTTCAATTTACGATAATCAATGCACATACGCCATCCAGTTTGGATTCTAGTTGGTACCAGCTCATTATTTTCATTCTTCACTACCGTGAGTCCAGATTTTTTTAGGACAACTTGGGTTGGACTAACCCATTTTGAGTTTGCAATAGGGTAAATGATACCTGCATCAAGTACTTCCTTCATGTTTGGGTTCAATCGTCTTTGCATTTGCCTCACAGATTTAGCCTCTTCTTCAAGATAGATTCTATGTGTACATAAAAGAGGGCTAATTCCTTTCAAGTCAGTAATTTTCCACCCAATTGCTTTCTTGTGTTTTCTTACCACTCTCAAAAGTTTGTGTTCTTGCTCTATACTAAGTTTTGATGAGATCACAATAGGATATGATTCATCTTCCCCTAGAAATGCATACTTAAGATCACTCGGTAAAGGCTTCCTTTCTAGTTTATCAGGCTGGACAAGAGATTCCTCAACTTTCACTTGGGGTGAAATCAAAGGCTCAAATGATGGGGTCCATTGACCTATTGACATAATAGGCATTGGATCTAGATAAGTCTCGAGTTCTCTTACTTCCTCATCAACACATTCCAAAGAACAAAATCTTTCATCATGAATTAAAGTTCTCTCCAATAGATCCTTGATCCACACTCTCTCAAAGTGTTCTTGACAAACTGTTTGGATGAAATCTACCTCTCTAATGTCCTCATGTTCCCCGATTTGTTTGGAGACATTGAATATGTTCATCTCCACAGTCATATTCCCAAAAGACAATTTCATCACCCCATTCCTACAGTTAATTAAGGCATTGGATGTAGCTAGGAAAGGTCTCCCTAAGATGACTGGGATGGGGGCATTAGAACCTTGAATTGGTGCGGTGTCTAACACTACAAAATCAACAGGAAAGTAGAATTTATCTACTTGGACCAACACATCCTCAACGATACCCCTAGGAATCTTGATTGACCTATCAGCTAATTGAAGGGTGATTCGAGTAGGCTTGATTTCTCCTAAACCTAATTGTTCGTAAACAGTGTATGGTATTAAATTCACACTTGCTCCTAAATCCAACAAAGCTTGATCTATCTTATAACTTCCAATAATGCATGAAATGGTAGGACAACCAGGATCTTTGTATTTGGGAGGGGTCTTAAACTGGATGATAGCACTAGCATGTTCAATTAGAAAAGCTCTTTCTTTCACATTCAATCTCCTTTTGACTATGCATAAATCTTTAAGAAACTTTGCATAAGATGGAACTTGTTCAATTGCATCAAGGAGTGGAATATTGACTTTCACTTGTTTGAACAATTCATAGATTTCTGAGTTCATAAGATCTTGTTTAGGTTTCCCTAACCTTTGTGGAAATGGTGCTTTAGGAACAAATTCTAAATCACTCATTTTGACTCCAATTTTTCTTGAATCATCTACTTTCTCACTCATCTTTTTCTCATTTATCTCACCTTCTTTGTCACTCAAACTCTCATTTGTCACTTGTGTTTTAATTCCCTCTTCACTTTCCCTAGATTTCTCCTCTATAATACCTTTAGGAATCCTAAAACCTACACCTTTGTCAACAATCTTTCCACTTCTAAGGGTAGTGATGGCTTAGATTTGTTCATGGTTTGAAGGTTCACTAGGATTCACTCATGTGTACCTGACCTCTAGGATTGGGCATTGGTTGAGCTGGGATTTTTCCCTTCTCTTGAATGCTTAGTGATTGAGTCAACTTAGTTAGTTGACTTCGAATGTCATCTAAGGTCCTATTGGTCTGGTCTTGGAATTTGTAAACTTGGTTGTTGATTCCTCCTTGTGTTTGCATGAATTGTTGAAGAGTATCCTCTAAGGATCTCTTATGAGGCGGTTGGTATGTGTTATGTGTGGGAGCATGAAATGGTTGGGGTGAAGGTTGAAATGTTTAAGGTACTGAAGAGCCCTCATTTCTCCATCCAAAATTTGGGTGGTTCCTCCATCCAGGATTATAGGTCTCAGAGTAGGGATTGCCTACTTGGTTTGGAAATGGCTTTCTAACATTACATGAATCAAAAGTTTGGCCATATAGCACTTCTTTGAAGGCTGGAATGGTAGGACACTCAGTTGTCCTATGCCCTTTGCTCTCACAAACAACACAACTTTCCTCTTGTTGTTTACTTATGACATGCACTTTTTTAATCTCAAGAGACTCTACTTTCCTAGCCAATGAGGCTAATCTAGCATTGAGGTCATCGGTCTTTTTCAATTGAAACTTCCCACTTAAATGAGAAATGGTGTTTCTAGACTCAACATGAACTGGGAGATAAGTCTCCCATTGCTTTGTGTTTTCAGCCAATTGATCAAAAAAATCAAAGGCCTCACTTGGTTCTTTGTCATAAAACTCACCATTACACATGGTTGACACTAGCTTTTTAAAATCTGCGGTAAGAGAGTCATAAAAGAAACTCACTAACCTCCACATCTCAAAACCATGATGAGGGCATGCATTTAACAAGTCTTTGAACCTTTCCCAAGCTTGGTGAAATGACTCATTTGGACTACAAGAAAAATTCATCATTTGACGTTGTAAAGTTGCTGTCCTATGAGTGGGGAAGTATTTTTTCAAAAATTCAGCTTGCATTTCTCTCTATGTACCTATAGACCTAGGACGCAAGGATTTTAGCCAAATCTTGGCTTTATCCTTTAGAGAGAATGGGAACAATTTAAGCCGAATGGTTTCCTCTGTGCATGTTCTATCAATAAAAGTATTACATACCTCTTCAAAGTCTTTTAATGTGTATGTATGGATTTTCAGAATCCATACCATGAAATGTGGGAAGAAGTTGAATCATGCCCGGTTTCAAATTGAAAGCTTGTTGGTTAAGAGGTAAGATAATACACGAAGGGGTACTTTGTCTAGCTGGGTGAAGATACTCTCTAAGAGTTCGAAAATTAGGTTGATCATTGAATTGTGGAGGTCCATTACCTTGAACACTCTCTTCACCCTCTACATCTTCAACATTAGCCATGATAAAATAATAATAATAATAATAATAATAATAATAATATAACAATTATATGAATATGAAAAGAAAGGAAAGAAAAGAAAAAAAATTGCAAATAAAAGTAATAGCTCAAAAATAAAAATACAACAAATTAAGAAATTCACTCTCCAATTAATAAGCACTATTAACAACAATAAACATTAAAAGATAATTATAACAAGCATGAATAAAAAGGCGGTAATACCGGCCAAGCACTTTAGACAATAAATAAAAACAATATCAACCAAATAAAATGAAATAAACAAGAAAAATATTAGCAACTAATAAGAATAGACAATAAAAGAAAAATGGTTGAACCAACCAAAATCCAACAATTAATAGTCCAGTCCACAATCCAATATCCGAAACGTTAAGGTCAAATTTTTTTTAGGCGGTAAAACCAGCCACTTGATTTGTTTTTTAATTTTTTTTTGAGGCGGTAAAACCAGCCAATTAAATTTTTTTTATATGATTTTTTTTTAGTTTTCCAATAATCAAATCTAAATTTTTTACCTTTGCTTGCTAGCTCCCCCGCAACGGCGCCAAAATTGCTTGACCGCTTTTTATGATCGGCTTGTTTTAACTCGCAAGTGCACAAGTGTGCGATATAGCAATTAACTCGGCAAGTGCATTAGTATATTGGGTTATGTTTTTAATTTGAACATTTGGTTGTGGTGATTGTGGTATTTCTAGATGGGTTTCTCCTTCATGGATCCAATCATCTAGATGGATTATATCTTTCCATTAGATAGCTTTAGGAACAACTGTGTTTGATCGGGATAGATCTGTTTAGAGAAGGAGTGTTTTTCCTTTTTGGAATTGGTATTTTTGTTTATTGGAAAAAGCTGAGAACATGGCTTTATAATGGATTTTGAATATAAGAGCAATGAGAATAGATCCTTCAAATATATTGTAATTATGGGTCTTAATTTGTAATAACATGCTTTACAAGATGTTTGTCTTTGAGGGATATAGTACGGTTTGGATAGCAGCTAAAAGATACTAAACTTAATGAAACTTAAGAGTGAGTCTTCAAAGTTGTGGAATCTAACATTTTAGAGGATAACTAAAATGGAGGTGTTTAGGCCTTCTTTTATAAGGAGTTTTATCGCAACTTGGACAAGCCCAACATGGATGTATTTATAGTTTTTGGCTAGGTGTTTTTATAGGGATTTTTGGGAGAGAGTTGGATAGTCTCAAAAGGTTTTATAAGTTGAATATCTCTTTCTTCTATTTTAATTGTGAAATCTATTTTGAAAATATCATATTTAGATTTTATGATAAATATTTGTTTGGAAAATCTTTGAAATTTTCCAGTCATTAATATTTTTTTTATAAAATCTTCAATTGTTAATTCTTCACTTTGTACAATCCTCTTATTCTTAAAGGTTTCAGATGTAAAAAAAGCTAAAATAGAAGTAGATTTGTAAAAAAACAAAATCCATAGTTTGAAAAGATAATTTAGAAAACAAGCTGCAAGTTATATGGTTTATTGCCTTGTACGCTCACTCGCTCAACGGGACTTACATCATTCTACAATATTCACCTGTTAACTAAGGTTCTCTCTTCTCACTTGGGTTTCTATAAAATAAATCGCTATTTCTATCTAGATCTTATTAGGCTCTAATACCAATAGAGCATAAACACCATTTCAGAAACCTCATTTAAAGAAATGTAACTATAAACATGTAAAGATTCAAAAGTTTAAAGAAATGAACCTTGAAATTTGTGCTGATATAAAATAGGAGATAAGTTGCAGGAGATAATGGTTACAATTTTGGAATTGGATATATATTGATACAGGTTTTTAATATAGACAAATTATAATTCTTCTGTAAAGAAACTTGATGCGGTTGTATTTAATTTTGCCTCTCCCAATGGAAGGGAGGTTGTTTATATAGAAAAGACATCCTGGAAAGGTTTGCCTTCACACCAAAAGGTTGTTTGTCTTTTTATATAAGTGGACTCCAAGTGGGGAACATCTTATGGAAGTGGGAGAAACTTTTTATAGTGGTAGGGACCACCTTTTTGAAAAGAGGAATATACACCAAAAGTATCTTTATCACCTTATGCTGACAATTTTGGAGAGTCTATAATGCTTTTTGATGGGTGGCATAATACCATAACAATCATCTTT
Source organism: Populus euphratica (assembly GCF_000495115.2). Taxonomy (NCBI): domain Eukaryota; kingdom Viridiplantae; phylum Streptophyta; class Magnoliopsida; order Malpighiales; family Salicaceae; genus Populus; species Populus euphratica. The sequence continues at coordinate 535,201 of NW_011500000.1, forward strand.
GTTGTCATCTCTAAGGGAAATGGTAGGAGATGATGAGCTGAAGGAGCTAGATTTGGTCAAGATTGACTTAAAGTCTTGGCTTTTTATGATTCCTTGCATAAGAAGGAGGTGGTCTTCCTTAGTTTCTGTAGAGGCCAGGAGGGTTGTTGTCCTAGCTTTTTAGGCTAGAAATTTGGATTGTGGATCTGGTTTAATAATAGGGGCCAATTTGTTCTTTGTAACCATTACTCAATAGCAAATTTAGAACTTTTATTTTCAGCTGCAAAGGAATCCCACCATTTAATTTTGAATTTACAAATAAGAATTGGATGCTTATTTTGGAGGTTGTAGTCATAGAACCATGAATATACCCAATGGAACAAAGAACTTTGTACAGAAAATGAGAAGGGAATATAACTTTCTTTTAGAAGGAGTAGGTTAAATATATTGTCTGAAAAGGAGGTAACTGCTTTAAACCAAAGGGTGACCTTAGTTAATATGACAAACAAAATAGTCCTACCATTAGAGGAACCAAATAGGAAAATTGGTAGATTTTATGGAATAATGAAAGTAGAATAGTCAAAAGTGGTGATAATTTGTGTTCTATAGGAAGAAGGCATTAAACCAAGCTTACTAGTAATCCCAGTATTTATATGAAGTGCTGAAATCCTAATAAGTTGCGTGAAAGGGAAAGATATTGGTTTATGTAAGGGTTGTCCCCAATCTGAAGGATGAATGATTTTTTGGATGATGCATGTGGAATATGTTGGTTTGGAGTGGGCTGAATATAATTTGAAGTGTTTGAGCTTGATAAAGTTTGTAATATCAAAGTTGGTGGCATAGTAGGATTGAGGTTTAGCTAAATCTCAAGGTTTGTAATGCCAATTTGGAGGGAAAAGTTTGGAAGCTGGAATATAAGGGTTTTCATGTTAAAATCTTCTTCCATAGTTGATTAGTACTTAAAAGTGCATTTTTATCAAGGTTTTATATCATCATTTTGCACTTGAAGTATCAATAACTCCTTAACTAAAACATGTTTTATAATAATATATCTAATAATATAAGTTCCCTATAATTTGTGGTAAATGTCTATTTTTAATGCAGGCCTATCACCTAAATGAAAGGATTGATTGATGAATTTAAGAATTGAAATTGAAAGGACAAAGAGATGGCTAGCACATTTATAGATATCATTCCTAAAGAACGACATTGTGTATTACAAGTC
>NW_011500000.1:538649-546397 GCF_000495115.2 Populus euphratica
TAATTTGTACAATTCACCTCCCTGTGGTTCGACCCCGGTCTTGCCGGGTTATTTATTACTTCGACACTCCTGCACTTGGGAGAAGACATTAATCTTTTAGTCGTGTCAATGGTCACAATATTTTGAAAATTATTTTTGAAAATATATTTTGATTTGGATTTGGAAAAGCTTTGTTGTGAAGTTTGTAAAGTAAGCAAGGGTTTTTGGGGAGGAAAACCTACTTATGGTTTTGAAATAGGTTTAGAAATACTATTTGATTGCGACTCCTGGTCACTGGAGACTTGTTAGGAGACCTTTTGTAATGTCATAAACAATTCTGGAGATTTGGAAAGGGTATCAACCCAGTGTTGTACTGAGTTTGGTTGTTCCTTTGATAGTTTTGTAGTTTCTTCTTCTTCTTCAATGATTGTTCATATCAAGATTTAATAGGTTTGGCAGCTAGGATGGCTAATAACATGAGTTTTGTAGAAGGCTTGAATTATTAGCAGTAGAGAGTTTTTCAGAAGTAGTTTGTAAAAACTGTTTCAAAACTACGCTTTCTTTAATGCAGTTTAATATGTGTGTGTATGTGTGTTAATTGATGTGAAAATTATAATAATGTTATCAATGTTATGAATTATTAAGAATAGATTATGCAATGTTGGATATAATGATGATAGGATCTAGGATTATTGGATCGAAAGTGGGGTTGTGAGTTTGGTATGGTTTATGGATAAGATGTATGATTAATTTTTGTATGAATTGATGTTGACACTTAGGATGTTCAAATATAAAAGAAACTATGTTGAGATTTATGTAGAAAGATTATTAAATTATGTTATTTATATGTAATACTTAAAATTAAGAAATGATTAAAACTTGAAGTGTAAGGATTGGGTTTAACCGATTGACCGATTGAGTTGTCAAACAATTTGGTTGCCTATTTAAAAAAAATAAAGCAGCTTTTTAAATAATTTTCAATGATACCATGAATCTCATGTATCAAATTATAGGGATGTTGCACACATTATCTTAAAGGCAAAAGCTCAAAGACGTAGTTAGACATTGATGGTGTAAAAAGCATTATTTATAGGAGATATGAGTTAAAAAGGACACTATCTAAAAGGTGAGGACTCAAAAGTGTACTTAGAATGCAATTATGCTAAAAGCAATGTATAAAGGAGATAGAAGCAATCAACGCACTATCTATAAGGTGAGAGGCTCAAAGGTGTACTCAAAAAGTAATAATACTAAAAGTAATATATAAAAGAGATAGGAACTAAACAGTACACAATCTAGTAGGGGAGAGCTTAAAGGCGCTCTTAGAAAATGATAATGCTAAAAGTAATATCTAAAGAAGATAGGGCCTAAAGAGTGCACTATTTGGAAGGTAAAGGGCCCAAAAGTGCACTAAAAAAGAAATAATGCTAAAAGCAATATCCAAAAGAGATAGAGGCTAAACAATATATTATTTAAAAGGTGAGAGCTCAGAGGCATACTTAAGTAGCGATAATTCCAAATATTTTGTCAAAAAGTAAGTAGTTTAAAGGCGCATATGAAAATATATTCTTCATAGTTGTATTCACATAACCTTAAGGATATCTTATGATCTTAAATTTTAAAAGTTTGGCCTTTTTTGCTCTAGTATTGGTAGGAAATGAACCTCTAATGGATCTCTTTTGTTGGAAAAAATTTGAACCCATCTAGGAATGTTTTCCATAGACTCCCTGTAATGATCAAAATGCAAGGTTTTAGGGGTTAATATGTATGTATTTTTACCTAAGAAACATAGTTCCCTTTTCTTTATAGACTTTGTCTCTCAAAACTTCAATCTTTGTAGCAAGTTTTCATGGCTCTTTCATTTTAGCCTACTTAAGCTATAACTTGTGGAATTGAACTATAGGAAAGGGATGCTCATTTGATGAGCTCAAATGATCTTTGCCTATGTATAATTATCTAGGCATTTTTGTTTCATTGATTATGACATTTTAATTAGAAACCACTTTATCATGCACGTAAAGTAGGCTTTGGTTATTGGTTATAAAAGAAAAGAATATTCATAGGCTTGAGAGGTGTTTAAAGGCTCTAAAAAAAAAAGATCACTAGCACTCGTTCCTAGGCCTTCCTTTTTATCTTTATGATGGCCTTTCAGATCTTAGGATTTATCTTATAAAATGATCTTTTCATGCCCCTAGTGAGGGGCATGGATTACTTGTTTTTTTTTATTTGTTTAGTTTTGAGCATCATCATTGCACGACATGCTCATTCTCTTTGAATCTTTACATGCCCTGTAACTTTTATTTAGGCACTTTTGATCTTTCCATTAATCATCATTAAGGATTATCTTGTATGATTCCAAGGTTAAATTGCTTTTATAATCCTTGTACTTGCCCCTAGTATAGGATGTGATCTAAGTCATGATTCTTTTGCAAGAAAATTATTGGGCTCAAAAGGGACTTCCAAAGAATATTTTTCAAGTATTGTGAAAGGATTATCAAAGATAGCTTTTCATCATTTTAAACACTTACATTTGGGATCAATAAGTTTTTCTCTCATCCATTGTGTTAGTTGGACATGCAAAATAGTTACCATCAAATTAAATTATGAATTATTATTCAGCCAAGTAAAACTCAGTTTCAAAATTAGTTTAAATAGTTTTAGGATTTCTCCTTATCTGCTAACCTCTTAACAAAAGCTCTTATGCAAGATTTTGTTTGACTATATAAATAGGCAATTGAGACAGCATCTTATCCTCTAATTTAACTTATGTCTTCACACTCTGCCCTTTATCCTCATACTCTAAGGTGTTGATGCAAAGGTCAGCCATCTTCAAATGTTCATCAATTACAAGAATCTCTTTGCTTATTGCCTCTTCAATTTTCAGAGTACCTTGAGTTAGTATCTATATCACTTCATTGTGGAAATCTTTATGTTGATCAATCATATAACCCTCTTTTTATAAGCATTTCATTGATCTCATCCATAAAAAACTTTAAGGTCCTCAAACCTTTAGTCTCTAGTACATTTATAGTTCCACCATATGTAGCATGATTAGGTAGAGGATTTGTGTTCATATTAGGAGCTTCATCAAATGGTATCCATCTTATTTTGATCAATTATAAGAGCTTGTTTTTAACTAGTTGCAAGAGTTAACGTTGTGCCTGACTATGCCTGCATCATATTTACAAGTGAGCTATGGTTTGTATCAATTAGGATAGGGTGGTTGTAGTGGTGTGAGAGAAACTAGAGCTACTTATCCAATATTTAGTAGCTTTTTACATTCCACTAAAAAATAAAGGTAGTAGTGGTAGCTATTCATGGGTTCTTTGGTAATTTCTTTTAGATTATCTTAATTGGTTATCTTATGTTTCAGGTTTTTTAGTAGGAAAATGTGAGTTAAAGCTGACATTGGCTATTTAGGATGAAAAGGCTTAAGTTTTTTAATTTTAGAAATTGTTATCTTTGCCTTTATATCCTCCCTCAACATTATCAACTTTTTTCTCTAAAACCCTTATTCTCAATGTGTAGAAATCCTCTCAATTTATATTCCTTGCTCAGTACGCTTAGCCATTATCACAACATGAATAAATTGCTAAGCTGAGTACCTATACCATGCTCATAATAAGGTGTTTTAAGGGTATTAGCAAATAGTGTGACCATCTCTCTATCCAGGAGTGGGAGATGTATTTTGGTGGCCAAATCTCTCCATATTTGAGCATTTTCACTCATAATCTCTTTATCCTCCTTTTCTAGAAGAGACATACTAGACCTGTCGAAAGCAATGTTCATGTTGTATTTATACTACTTAATGAAAGAAACTACAAGATCTTTCCAACTCTGGATTTCTATGTTATCCAGTCTCATGTACTAGCTTAATGAGCTATACTCAAATTATCTTGAGATAAATACATGCTTTTCATTATGCACAACCTCCATTATCTTATTACAATAGGATTTGAGATGGGTGGAAAGACATTGAGTTCTAGTATACTTTATGAATCCACATATATGTTCAACACGACCATATTTGGAATAAGAAATATCTCAGCAACTCGGAAGGGATCATATAAGTCAACACCTTTAATAGCCCTTACTTTTGCTTATAATGCTACTATTTTATCATACGCAATGTCTTCAAAGTATTTTATCTTATAGGACTCAGTAGCATATGCATCCATAGTTGTTGGGGTTGGTGCGGGTATAGTTGGCTGCACAAATACCATATTACAATAGGGTTCCTGACTTTGGCCACTTATCCCTTCTTTAAGTTGGGCAAAGGTCATAAGCCAATTAAATGGACCTTCACTAGAGATTTTCTAAGTGTTTTCTTGAGTAGGCTAGTAATGTGATCCATATTAAGTTTTAAGAAATCCATCTCCCCTTGAAAATGAGCATCACAATGGGCACGTTCTTTTTTTTCCATGTTTCTTCATCAAAATCTAGTGTTGTAGATTCTACAGGTTTGAATTTTTCAAGGACCTATATTTCAACTTGTATATATACACGTGACATTTAAAACCTCAAAGCATGTATGCTCATGTATGAATGAAAATCTACATGTATATAGGATATGGATTAGCTTGTTCAAAGAACTAATTCATGACTTCTTTGTTCAACACAAGCAAAAATCTGTAATCTAATAAATCTAAGATCTTTTCCCAAGTCATCATCTCAATTAGATCCTATCCATGTTGAAGAGTACAAAACAAAAATGTGGGTTTGATCCCCTTTCATTTAAAAAAATAAGAAGAAGAAGAAGCAAAGGGTTGTTATGTGTAGAAATTTCTCGACCTTGGTGCTTGGTCAATTTCCCTCAGTTACATCATCTCAAATTTTTGCCAGTATTTAGAAAAATTCATGGTCTTAGCTTAGAAAAATCCTGCAAAGTTTAAAATTATTGATCAGACTTGCCTTAATGCAAAATAAATTATTAGGGAGTCAAACATCGTAAGGGCATATTATAGTGAGGTCAAACATCCTGAAGGTAGATTCTAGTCATTAAATAAGGTGTAAGTTTACCACTTAGTCTCAAAAGAGTCTATGATCTACCTAATGACTACCTCTCATGAAGACAATTAATTTACAAGAAATGGTTGGGGAATAGTATGATCTTCATTACTAAGTAAACTCTTAAATCATAGTTGGGTGTCTCATGAATTGGAACCTTGATTAAAAATCATTAGATAGATTGATAATCTTCCACCTAAGTTAAAATTAGGTTTACACTCTAAAAAATTAAAATGCATGAAGGTATGAGTCCATATTCGATGTACTTATACATGAACAATATATAAAAATGCATGCTAAAATTCAAGTCACCAATAAATAAAAATGCATGAACAATATATAAAAATGCATACTAAAATTCAAGTCACCAATAAATAAAAATAAGGCACAAATAAAATAAAGCACAAATAAAGTAAAGCACAATAAATAAACAATCAACAAAGATTGGTCCAATCATAAAAGTTCCCGATAGAGTCACCATTTTGTTGTGTCCTGCATAGCGTTGGATGGCGAATATGTCTCCTAAATCAAGAGGTTTTGGATATATTGAAATTAATCATAAAAATATGATCAATAAGGTTCAAGAGTTATCATCTAGTATTATGGTATCTAGAAAACTTAATAGTCTATGAGAGTTGATAAAGGGACTAATTACACATGAGAAAGACGTATCACCCTCGAGTACGCCCTATATATAGTAAGCTATATTATTGATTGATTGTTTTATGTCATGTTTCTATTCATTAGTATGTTTAAAATTTAAGAAAAGTTTTTTCTTGGTAAGAAGGTCATTACCTTATCATGTTAGAACATAACCATTCTAATACCTAGAAAACCAATAAAGGTGTTTTCATTTTTAAAAACAAAATGATCAAATCATAATGGATAATCATAAACTTGTTGTGATACTTTTTAATTGTTTTTTTTTTATTTTTAAAGTATGATAAAATACCATTTCTATTATTTTATATAAAATATGTTTGAAGATTTTAGAATTTGATTGTATGAACACAAATAAAAATGTATTTTTTTTCCGAATAAGGAATTTTTTATTTTTTATTTATAATTTTAAGAAAAAGTATGTATATTTAATATTGATTGGTATCTTACAGTGTAAGTTTACAACCTAGATATTAAATGAAAGGGTTAGGATAAAAAAAAAAAAACCATGCAAGACACTCACAAATAATTTTAAAATGGTCCATTAAGATTTTTTAAAATTTTAAAAAACTTAAGGTTTGTTTGGAAAAATCACAAAAACAAATTAGTAAAGAAAAATAATCACTCATGCATCCTAATATCAAATGATCAAACCAAATCACAAAAATAAAATCACATCAAGCAACTTTTCACTCAAATTAAGCATATAAATTATTTAAACTAGTATACAAGCATAAAGCATATGATATTGAAGAGACTTAAGAAGTTTAAGGACAAAACTTGAAAATAGCCAAAAACATAAGAAGACAAATTGCATGAATTAAAATGCAGCTATTGGAATATTGGAACTCTCAACTATAATTAGCACTATTGATGAAAAGTGGCTAAAACGCTGGTGCAAAAAGGTTTGTTGCTCACATTGTTGGGATGATAATTGGTAGTGTACTATGTTGGTGTGAGTTGTAACATATAGGTAGATGAGAGGTATTATAGGAAGATGGATGAAAATAAATAATGAGATCATAATTATAGGAACCTAATTTGTACCCCTAAAAAAAAAAGATTTAATATGATCTTATATATGTGTAACAAACAACCGTGTAAAGTATGATGAATAATATACAGAGTAAGTATTTTAACATAGTATCAAAGCTTAGTTCTACACTTTTTTTGTTCCTAAAAACCCTAATACTTGTCTTCCCTTACCTCGCCAACCATGTCATTGGATTCTAATATAGAGCACCACATTGATGCATCTCAGTCTAAGTCCATGTTTACTGAATTCACCTAAAAAATCATTAAAGCTTTTAGCAAAGTCCAAATACCGACCCTATCCACTGAACCCCTATTACTATGATCAGCATTAAGCTAAATGGCACTAACTCTACCCTTTAGTCCCAAGTTATCAAGATGTACATCTCAGGCAAAGACAAATTAGGATATATTAATGGTGATTTTCCACCACCACTATTGACAAATCCCTCCTTTTGCAAATGGCATACAGATAACACTATTGTTAAAGGTTGGCTAATTAACTCAATGGATTCCTCATTAATAGAGAATAACATTCAATTTCCTATTGCTAAAATGGTGTGGGACTCTATTTCTACCACTTATTTTGATGGTGGTGACACATCTCAAGTTTATAACCTTAGGCGTCGTGTGACGTGACTTAAAAAAGTTGGAAGCTCTCTGGAGCAATAGTATAATGATCTTTAAGGGTTATAGCATGAGATTGACTTCCAGCATCCTAATCTAATAGAGTGTGCAGTTGATATTCATAAGTATACTATTATCCTTCAAGAAGATCGAGTGCATGTTTTCTTGGATGGCCTTGACAACTAACTGGATAATATTTTGGGAGATGTACTGCAACTTCATCTACTCCCTATCGTGGAGCAAGCATATGCTCATATCTATCATGAAGTAGTTTGCCAGACTATTATGATCACTGCTAGCAAGGCTATTCCTTATGTTATTCTTACCACCAAAGGACTTTGACGTGGGCTTGCCAACTGATTAGTACTTAAAAGTACATTTTTATCAAGGTTTTATATCATTATTTTGCACTTGAAGTATCAATAACTCCTTAACTAAAGCAT
>NW_011500000.1:554805-557870 GCF_000495115.2 Populus euphratica
TATTATTATTATTATTATTATTATTATAGTTATATTGTTATTTTCATTGTTGTTATTATTGTTATTACTATTATTATTCTTGTTGTTGTTATTATTATTGTTGTTGTACTATTGTCGTTTATAATTTGTACAATTAACCTCCCTGTGATTCGACCCCGGTCTTGCTGGGTTATTTATTACTTCGACACTCCTGCACTTGGAAGAAGACATCAATCTTTTAGTCGTGTCACCAACCCTACATCTAACATGCACAATGGGAAGCAAAAATCTTGTGCATTGATTAAAGGCTTGAAATGCACCCTTTGTGGTAGTTAGAAGCATACACATGAAAATTGCTTTTAAGTTGCATGAATATCTTGATTGGTGGAATGGTCCCCAGGCCAAGAAATGTCGTGACACATCTAGCAAAGATGAGGGTCTTGGCACTATAGCGGTGGCTAATACAGAGTCTCATTTGTCTTTCACACCACTGATTACCCAAAGTTCCTCCTCTTTGGACTCAGGCAACCTTGGATGTGTTTGTTTTAGTTCACCTAGTGATGTTGAATGTGGTGCATGGTTGCTGGACTTTAGTGCCACTACCCATGTGACATTTGATGCTAAAGATTTCACATAATCTTCCTTATTGAGACATACCAATATCGACAATGCTAATGGTGTTATTCCCCCTGTTATTGGTGCAAGCACTGTGACCTTAACTCTATCTTTACAACTGCTTAATGCATTACTTATTTCATCACTATCTCATAAACTCCTCTTCGTAAGCCAAGTGACTTCTAACCTTAATTGTATTATGGTTATATATCCTACCTTTTGTCTTATCTAGGACATTCTCACCAAGAAGATCATTAGGTGTGGTACTTTTAAAAAGGGCTAATTATGTAGAAGACTTTAGTGTGGGTAGAGCACATCACATGCAGTATTTTGTTAGTGTCAAAGAGAAGGAGATCTAGCTTTAGCACTATTTTTTAGAACACTCGTCCTTCTCCTATATGAGGCACTTGTTTCTGGATTTGTTTTCTCAATTGAAATATTTTGATTTTCAATGTGAAACTTGCATTTTAGCTAAAAGTCATAGGATTTCTTATCCTTCACATCTGAATAAAAAGGATACTCCTTTCACCTTGATACATTTCGATGTGTGGGGTTCGTTCCCAATTAATATTGTGTCTGGGTTCAAATGGTTTGTGTTGTTTGTTGACGATTGTACCGACATGAATTAGCTTTATTTGCTAAAACATAAAGTTGAAGTTTTTGGTGTGTTGAAGTCATTTCATGTTATGGTAAACACATAATTTTCTGCTAAGATTCAAGTGTTTCAATTAGACAATGTTGGTGAATATATTAATCACCAATTTTGTGATTATTTTAACCATCACGACATTGTTCATGAAACTTCATATCCCCAAACTCCTTGGTAAAACAATATTGCACAGAGAAAAAATTGACATGTTCTTTAGATTGCTCGAGCTCTTCTAATAGGTGTTTATGCTCTTTAGTACTAGACTGATGCAGTTACTACTTTTGTGCATTTCCTGAATCAACTGCCCTCTAAAGTGTTGGGGTTCTAAACATCATTACAAACTCTTGCAACACATTCTTCCCTACCTACGGTCTTGATGCTTCCACCCTATGTGTTTGGGTGCGTTGTTCATGTCCATCTCCATAAGAACTAGTGGACTAAGCTAGACCTATGTGCTTGTCGATGCTTAATTTAAGGTACGTATTTTATCAAAAAGGCTATAGATGTTAGGACCCCACTTTTAATCACACCTATATATCTATAGATGTCACCTTCATGAAAACCAAACCTTTTTCCCACCCAATTCTCCTCTTCGGGGGCCCTAAACAAGAAGAACTAAAATGGATGGAACTACAATGGTCAAGCTTGTCCGAAGCACATGTGGAACTGATGCGATTTGTTTGTGTTCCTCAAGCTCTTAAACATCAATTAGTTAATCATCAAAAGATCAATCATGAAGTTGTAGGTTATTTCCCCTATAGTACCTGAAGACCCTAACTCCTAAGAATGACCCTAAGGTAAGCTTTTTGAATGCTAATATAATAGAATCTTCTATTGGTTATGTATTACCTTACAGGCACAATCATGACAAACCACCAAGTTACTACTCACCAAACATTAAGGAAAGAAGATCATGATACCTCATTGCCAATTATGTGTCCACAAAGGGGTTGCCTGAACCTCTTAAAACCCTCATACATGATATCACTACTCATCATGCTCCAATAAAAATGGAGTAAGTCATGAAAGACCCAAAATGGACTCGAGCCATCAGATAAGAAATGGAAGCCTTAATGAAAAATAAGACATTAAACCTAGTACCATTACCATGAGGAAAGAAAATAGTAGGGTGTAAGTGACTGTTTTTTATTAAATACAAAGTTGACGAATCTATAGAAAGGTACAAGCCAAGACTTATGGCAAAAAGCATACGCAAATATATGGTGTAGACTGCCAATAAACTTTCTTTGTAGTAGCTAAACTAAATACTATTAGAGTGTTGCTATCCTTTGCAACGAACTTATATTGGTCACTACATCAATTTGGCATAAAGAATGTCTTTCTTTATAGTGATCATGAAAAAGAGGTGTATATGGACATTCCTCTATGCTATTTAGTCACCACAGGAACTGTAACAACCTGGCTTTTCAAGCCCCAAAACAACAGAATTTTTTTTTTCTTTGACACACATCGTGTCGGTAAATTGCAAACCTATTTTCCTCACATCATCAAAATGCAATCCATACATCAACTACATTCAACATTTCATTTAAAAGGGAAATTTACATAAACACATAATATTATTTTTGCATGCTTAGAAGTTCATATTATAATATTACATCCATAGACATGAGTTTGCATTCCTATCCTACTAATAGTCACCACGAATTTAAACAAAAGGGTTCAATAAAAGTTATACATTTAATACATTGATCCGTACAAAATACATCGTGAGTTAGGATGCAACTACATGATTCCTTGCAAAAGTAGGTTCCCGTGTATCGGGTTTCCTAGGCATCTCATTGATGTGATGTCCCTGTTG
>NW_011500000.1:560532-560621 GCF_000495115.2 Populus euphratica
TTTTTTAAGACAAAACCTGCTTCACTGTAGATGCAGAAATCGACAACGGAAACTGTGTCACTGCCGATGCAGAAATCGGCAGCGAAAAA
>NW_011500000.1:561054-563651 GCF_000495115.2 Populus euphratica
TATATATCTTTTGGGTGTTTACAGGAACTAATGAGGTATGCAAGTTGTAGCGAGCTTTTTATGGATTAAAATAATCACTATAGGTATGGTTTGGGAGATATAGCATAGCAATAAAGATATATGGTTTTAAACAAAGCAACTCAAATTATACTTTATTTTTCAAAAGACAGCAAGGCAAGGTAACGACTTGTCTATGTCGAGATATAATTAGTATAGTCTATAATGAAGAAATATCACGGGTTAAAGGGCAATTAGTTGGTGAATCTGCAATGAAAAATTTAAGTATATTTTAGAAATCGAGATTGCTAAGTCAAATCAAAACATCTTTCTATCTCAAAGAAAATATAGCTTAAATATATTATCTGAAATTAAATTGTTGGAATGGAACTAGCACATGCTTTTGATTATCTAAAATCATAAACTTGAGATTTATCCATATTAGAAACTAGCTAATAAGGGGAGATATCAATGGTTAGTTTGGCAAACTAATTTATTTATATCATTTTTGTCCAAATATTGCATATATCATGTGTGATGAGTCTATTTATGCATTGTCCAAGTGAGGAATACATGGAGGCTGTAACTCGGTTACTGAAATACTTGATGTCGTCTTCGGGGAAAGAGCTCATGCTTTCTAAGAATGATCATTTGAATGTTGAGGGCGATACAGACCCAGATCAGGTTGGGAACATCTTAGATAGGAAGTCGACATTAGGGTATTTCAAATTTCTTAGTGGAAACCTTATGACATAAAGGAGCAAGAAGTAAAACGTGGTGGCGCTCTTTAGTGCTGCAGCAGAATTATGAGGGATGGTCATAGGTTTGTGTTAACTTCTTTGACTGAAAAGGTTGCTAACCGAAATTGGTTTTGCTCCCACATTAGAAATAAGTTTTTTCTATGATAATAAAGATGCCATAAATATTTTTCATCATTCGATTCAATATAATAGAACTAAACATGTAGAGATGGATCAGTACTTCTTCAAACATAACCTTGAGAATAAGATAATTCTCATTTGTTAAATCTAAATATCATTTAGCAGATATACTTATCAAAAAAAATCGTGTCAGCAAAGAATTCTACTACTCACTAATCAAGTTATGCATAAGGGATCCATGTGCATTAACCTGAGGAAGAGTGTTAGCATGAGTTGTAATATATGGATAGATGAGAGGAATTATACGAAGTGGGATGGAAAGAATATATATAGACATATAACACAAACGACTATGTAAAGTATGATGAATAATATAAGAGTAAATATGTTGACATACTTGACAGAGGAACACCACAGGCTGCACTGTTGCCACTGGTGAAGTCTGCTCACTGGTTGTATCCAAGGACTGCTATCAAGACTAAAGCTCATGGTGGAGTTGAGAGAAGCTTCCTGGTGTGGAGGTTAGTATGGTGGGAGATGATGGTTCTCACGGTGCAAAGAAAGAGATGTTGCCGCAGCAGGTGACTGTGTTGTTGGAGTTCACGGTTGCTGTGTGAGTTGACTGGTAGCAAAACTACCTACGGTGGCTGATCTTGGAGGATCTGGAGCTGGGGTGGAGACTGACCATGGTGAGGAGCTGCTTGTGTGGAGGGGCTGCTGGTGTGGAGAAGGTATTGCTGCTGCTGCTGTGACAGAAAGGGAGCTGCTCATGGTTGAAACCAGAAGCTTTTGTGACTGAGAGGAAACTCTTCCCGCTGGAAGGAGGGTGAAGTTGTTGGTCACAGACTGAGGAGAAGCAAACTCTATTAAGGCTACTGAAAGGAAGCTACTGATGGAAAGCAGTCTCTGCTACCGGAAGGAGCTAGGATGAAGCTAGCCACGATGACTGAGAAGAGATGCTGGTGAAGCTAGTCACCGTGGCTGAAGGTTGATGAAGAGGAGATATCACAGTGCTGGATGTTGAAGAGCTGACTGCTAATTTTCCTGGTTTTTCCTTCTCCCTTTTTCAACAAAGAGGTCAGGTTTTTTGTGGTGTCTTTTTTCTGTCGGAATCTTATTATTGGAGAGAGGGTGTTTTTTATTCCTTTCTTTTTTCAAAAAGTGAGTGCTGGACAGTGTGTGCCTGCTGCTCCCCTCGTATCTCCCCCTAACGTATGTGTTTAGGTAAAATGATGTTTTTTACTTATAAAAAAAGAAGATAAAATGATGTTTTTTTTTTCTTTTCAATACTTCTTCGTTTCCAAGAAACTCGGTGTCTAAACAATTTAAAATTATTTTTATTTTTTTTATTTTTTTTGTTTTCAAATATTTTTTTATTTTGATTTTTTTTGTTGTTTTTTACTATTTCCAATTTTTTAAAAACTATTAATAAAGTGTTTTTTCTTATTTTTTATTTTGATATTTAAAAAAAATATCAGTATCAACTTGACAAAAAAAATAAAAAATGATTTTAAAATTAAGGTTGATATAACTAAAAGATTGATGTCTTCTCCCAAGTGCAGGAGTGTCGAAATAATAAATAATTCGGTAAGACCGGAGTCGAACCACAAGGAGATCAATTGTACAAATTATAATCAACAACACAGTAATAGCAATAACAACAATAATATTAGTAGCACTAATAATAATAATAGTAGTAGTAGTAGTAGTAATACTAAT
>NW_011500000.1:567236-567606 GCF_000495115.2 Populus euphratica
GTCATAGCATGAGAAAATAAAAGCACTAAAAGGGAATCAGTCTTTTTTTTGCAATGTTCAAGGTGTTTCCATTGAATCCAAGATCCAAAGAAATGCTCTCCAGTGGTTCATTTACCACACTGCAGGAAACAAAAATATTGAAATCATTATTGCCATCACATTATAATCTACCAGGTGTGAGTAAGACGAACTGAATAAGGAAAAAGAGTCAAAGAAAGTGCACAAACCCTAGATGATAGCCAAATAGGAAGCATGGAAACTTACCTTTCTTTCGAAAACTAAGAGTAGATGTGAATTTTGCAAGAGGATCTTTAAAATCTGTTATACTTTAAGCAAGTTGAGTGTTGATTGTCTCTTGCTTTTCAATGAA
>NW_011500000.1:569248-569312 GCF_000495115.2 Populus euphratica
TGGGCTATATATGAAAGTTATAGGCCTATGTCTTACCTTTCCATCCATATAAAGTGGAACTAAA
>NW_011500000.1:569499-582298 GCF_000495115.2 Populus euphratica
CGAAGTTTAGCCATCTCTTTGTCTTTTCAATTTCAGTTCTTAAATTCATCAATCAATCCTTTCATTTATGTGATAGGCCTGTATTTAAAATAAATATTTACCACAAATTAAAGGTATCTTATATTATTAGATATGTTATTATAAAACATGCTTTAGTTAAATAGTTATTGATACTTCAAGTGCAAAATGATGATATAAAATCTTAATAAAAATGCACTTTTAAGTACTAATCAAAGGTATTAAAAATTAATTTTTTTTAAAAATGTTACACACTGAAAATGATGTAAATATATGTATATATATATATATATATATATATGAATGTTTTACTAATTTGAATTTCTTTGTAACAAGATAAAAAAAAAAGAAATAGATAATGACATTAAAAAAAAAAATTGTTGTATGTTGTTTTCACTAGATAATGACATTAAAAAAAAAATTGTTGTATGTTGTTTTCAACTAGCAATTGTATTGGTAGATAACTATTATACTCTATATTATTAGATTGATAGATTGCTGGTTTATTGATTAATATGCTATATTTTTTTATTTTTTAATAATAAAAAATAAAATTAAAAACTTAATTTCAAGTGAAAATAAATAACAACCTTATTTATCAAACAAAATATAAAATTTTAAACTTAACCCTAACAAGTTTACAATAATATCAAAAATATAAACTAGAAAAGAATGTAAATAACATAATAGATACTTAAAATAATAAAAAATATATAATGTGTGATAAGTAGGGGAAAAAAAGGAGATAAATAACATAAGAATATGAATAAGTTTTAGAAATAAATTGTGTATATATGACTCAATTATTTTGGATAACCTATTTATAATATTATAAAGATGGAACTTTATATAAACATATAATTATAATCTCATATAAATTATCTAAGGTGCATGGAGACTACATATCTTAATCCTAGTACAATTTGTAACTCTATGTGTTTATGTCATTTTTTTAATATGTCTGGCTAAAATATGTTTTTTCTTGTATAGGACATGATTGATAAATCCTTAAAGTAAATCTTAATATGTTAGTTTATGATGGATTTCATTTTACTAGTTTATTTGAAAATTAATAATGAATAATTATTGTTTTTTATTATTCGAATGATTTATTTTTTATATAAACAATATGAAAGTAAATATATTTACATGATATTAGCTAGAAATATTTTTTGTCTTGATTTTAATATAAATATAGTAAGATTTATTTATATATGTATATGTATGTAAATAAAAGACTTTGGTTGGCCTATATTCCCATTTGGATGTATGGAAGGTTGGGGAAAGTATTGTGAGATTTTATTAGGCTTAGAGGAGCAAAATTGTAAAACACTTTATGAAGAGGACTACTTTGTAATAATCCGTGAAATAAATTTCACGTTACTTTAAAATGTCACGCACACCCAAGAAGCACAAACAAAGTTTCCCCAGGACTCTCTCTCTTGCTCTGTGTCAATTGTCACAGCTTCGATCTTTTGATACAAATTATACTAATGTCTTACTCCGATAATAACTCGGACCCGAATCAACCCAAACCGGGTACCCGTCTCTACAACCCCTATCAGGATCTCCACTTACCCTCCCAAACACTCTACCATCTCCCCACCTCGCCCGAATATCTCTTTACAGAGGAATCCCTCCACCAACGCCGCTCTTGGGGTGAAAACCTTACCTTCTACACCGGCTCCGCCTACCTCTCCGCTTCCATTGCTGGCGGCGCCGCCGGGTTCATCTCCGCTTTCCGATCCTTCGAGCCCACCGATACCCTCAAGCTTAAGGTCAACAGGATCCTCAACTCCTCCGGTCATTCAGGTCGGGTCTGGGGTAACCGGGTCGGAGTTGTGGGTTTGATTTACGCTGGGATGGAGAGTGGCATCGTAGCGATCACCGATAGGGATGATGTGTGGAGTAGCGTAGCTGCTGGGCTTGGAACTGGGGCGGTTTGTAGGGCGGCCAGGGGGTTTAGGTCGGCGGCGGTGGCAGGTGCGCTTGGTGGGTTGGCGGCTGGTGCGGTGGTGACTGGGAAGCAGGCGTTGAAGAGGTATGCAATGATTTGAAGGAAAGAGTGAGAGAGAGAGAGAGAGAGACCAAATTGAAAAAAAAATGATAAAAAGGGAGTTTTTAGTTTTTTCACTATTATTATTGGAGTTGTATTTGTTTCATTTTTTATAATGAATCTGTTGTTAGTGATTACAATGATCAAAAAAGACTTGTTGGAATAAAAAAATTCAAAGTAAATTGGTTAGCATAAGCATGCTGAAGAATGACACTGATGCAACTGGTTCAATGATGAATATCATGCTATCTTTGTTGTATCTATGGAATGATTGGCTGTTTCTGTTTTAGATACTTCGCAATTCCTTAGTCACATTGTCCCTTATGGATCGAATAGAATGGTGGCTTTTTTTGCCGGATGAGATTTAGATAACGAGGAGGATGATTTTTCTTGTTTACTCTATCAACATGGTATTTGCACTTATTTTTTTTATTTACAGGGGTAATTAGTTTCATCTGAAAGCATTAGAAATAGCATCGAATGATGACATGATGGCTGAGCGCTGCCTATTCTTTTGGTGTTCTAATTTTCCCAATTGTTGTTACTCCAGCTATCTCCAATTTGTCATTAAAGAATCCTTTTCATCCTTTCTCACTAAAGTAAGCGAGAATCTGGATTCAAGTTCTTAAGTGTGCTAGCATTGTTAGCTCTGATGATTGTATGATTGGGTTTTGGAAAGAAATGTGATTAGTTTATCCATGGATTTGAGGAATATTGACAGATTTACTCTTTCGTTTGATTGTTGGTGTTTGAATTTGTGTCAGCTTCTCTGCTAAGAATTGCTTGGGTTGCTGGATGTGGATTCTGGTTAAATGTCTTATCAATCTCATTCTGATCTAGTTGTTGTTATTTAAGCTATCAACCGGAAGCTAGATGTATTCAATGTCTGCTTATTGTGTGGGAAACCCTGGAAGATTGAATCATGCCTTCAACATTTGTTCATGTATCAGTGACCTGATAGATAATGTAGTACTTCTCTTCCATCATCAATCTACTATTGATGGAAATAAGGATCTCAATGTTACCAAAATCCATACCACAGCGACTAAAGAGGAAGTATCCTTAAACTGTGAGCACGAAAACTGTTCTTTCCCGTGTAATATCTCCCTGTTTATTCACCCTAAAAAGAATGTGGTCAGGTAATATCGGCAAAATCCTGGTAATATCTGCAAAATCATTGAATGCTTTGTGACAATGTGACTTTGACATGAACAGAAATGTAGTTTGGATAAGAATGCTCTTATTGCCTGGCTTTGTGGTGATGGTTTGGATTTTGAAATACTGTATGTCAGGAAGGTTGTATTAAACCCATATGGCTCCACCAAAATTGATCATGATGTTGATAATTTCTGGTAGAGGCTGCTTGTTTCTTTCGTTATTTTCTGCATCAATTTTCCCTGCAGACTATAGAGGTGGTAATATTCCCATGAATTTTATTTTGTGTTGGGGGGGAAGCCAAATGGATCTCTGCATCAATCTTCCCTGGAGACTTTGTTTCTTTTTAGCAGTCTGCTCTAGCTTTCATTGCAACTTGTATCTGGATCAATTGCTATATGCATGGATTGTACTCCATAATGACATGCTTTTCGTCAATTGTGAATGGAATCAGGATCCCATTGCTGATGCATGTTAGACTAACAATGGGCAGCCCGCCGTGATGTTCTCTAGGAATGCATCATGATAAGAAATAAAAACATAAAACAATCAGGAATTTTGTAAGAAATGTGAACACGTAGTGTGTGGAATGAGCCGCCATCTTTTTCACACAATACAGAGTGCTGCACATGTAGGAGTAACGCTGCTTCTTATTTAGAGCATGTGTGTGGAATTGTAGTGGACTTGTGAGAGTATGAAAATAATATTTTTTAATTTTTAAAAAATTATTTTTAATATTAGAACATTATGAAAACATTAAAAAATATTAATTTTAAATAGAAAAATATAAAAAAATTAATTTTTTTAAAAGGATTTTCTCTCTCAAAAAAGACACGAAACTGGGGAGAGGCCACTTTAACTTAAATTGAAACACGGCCCTTATGAAGCAGGGGAGCCTCCTTCCCCGTGGAAATGAAGGCTTCTTATGGAACGAGAGCTTTACATCTACTAGTTTGTATAACATGGATGCTTTGTAAGTTCCTAAGTGAAACAGATTTGTTTGTGCGCAAGGTTCAAATGGATAATATCCCAGCTAAAATAATTGGAGTAAACATGAAAGCATTCATTTCCATGGGAATCACAAGTTGGTAACTTTAGTGTCCTGATGGGCAAATCTCGCTTCCAGAACTTGGGGAGAAGCAAATTACGATTTCTAAACTGGAAACAAGGAAATTTCACTTGGTGCTGAAATGAGCTCGTCCAAATCCATGATAATCAAAAGGAAGCGTTGTCAAACTGGATTCCCGAAGACATTTCACCTTGAATGGGTTAAAAGAATGCCGTGCAAAGCCATGTGTTATCAGAATTACAAGGAGTCAGAACCTGAAAGGGAATGCAGGGCGACAGCATACTGTCATCAGCTCCCGGTTTAGAAGAACACAGAAAACTAGTCATGCTCGTTTACTATATGTCCATCCACGGGATCGAGCTTCATTCAACGAAGAACGTGAGTAGCACCAACTAGATCATTGAATCATTCATCTATTTAGATGTTAAATTTGAAGGGGAGAAAAGGTCTTGTGCATTACCCACTAAATGGGGGTTATTACCCTCTGCGAGGGCAAAAATTGAGTTTGCAGTTCAAGCCTCAATGCCCCACTTAATATTCGGTTATTCCACCAAATGTTGTTGCTATAAAGAGTTTCCTGGTGATACATAAACGCCAAACAAATAGAACTCAGCAATGGCAATTGGGATTACATCAAGTACCTCTGGTGTTAATCACAGCCAAAAAAGAGATGTCTACTGAAAGAAATGATGAGAGCAGCCACCTAGCGATCTACAGCAACATTGACTCGGGATTCTCAATGTAGCCTTTGAAAGCTTTTAGCCATTCGGCACCGGTTGCACCTGAACAGGACCAGTGGAATCAACAGCGTTATATCATCACAATTCTCAAAATTATGTCGAATAAAGCTAAAGATGTTTGTATGGCTAAAGAAGTCAACAGAAGTACATACCATCTATAACACGATGATCACAGCTTAGTGTCACTGACATGAAGGAAGCGAATTTGAAATCATCGTGACCCGAACCAGGGATGACCCTCTTCTCAGCTGCTCAAGGAAAAAGTCAGTGAATTTGGTCTGGAAGTAGTAACTAAGTGCCTATCTTACCAGAGCCAACCGCTAGAATGCCTGATTGAGGACGATTAATGATTGCACAAAAATTTTTGATGCCAAAGGGCCCTCCCAGGTTGGAAACCGTAAATGTGCCTCCCTGAAAAAGGAAAAACACACATTCATAAGCAGTTCATGTGCGATAACCATCCACTTGACCCATCTCCCTTTAATATCTTTGCAAGATAACCTTCTTCCATGCATTCCATCTAAGCAGTTGCTTTATCCTTAAAATATTATGTAAAGGGGAAGCATCAATATTCCATGACAAGCAACACAGCTAGAATTGAAAACAAACTGTCCGGGACCCTACAGTTTCAACTTCACAGAGAACTTCACCGGGTGAAATTGTCACCCTCCTTCTTCAACCACCTTGCTATATTACCCTGAAATTTCAGAAAGAATCACTTAGCAGACCAAGCCTGCATTGTTTTCCTATAAGATGAAGTCATTGTGGGTGAGAGCGAAGGCATTCCAATCTCTTGGTAGTGAGGAAGACCTGAACAAATTTTAAAAAATAAACCTTAAAGTTAGTTAAGCTAGAAACACATGATGACTATTTAACAACCCTTAGAGAAGCTCTGTCAGAAAAGCAATATCCGTCTTAACCCATATTTCAGAATACCAGATTTTGAGGCATTTAACTTTCACGCACAAAGAAGTAAAAGTAAATTTATTCATGTTCCTTTACAGTCTCCAGTTCAAGTCTAGGAAATGAGAGCATTTTGTTTCTTCAATAAATTCATGTTGTTTAAAATCAAATTAAATAAACAGACATACCAATTTCCACATTGAGCCACATAAGATTTTTACACTATTTCTCCACATCTGAATTTTATTTTCCACTCCTAACAAACTTCCTCCACAAATATTCAATAACCATTATTATTGAAATGAGCGCATTTTGTTTCTTCAATAAATTCATGTTGTTTAAAATCAAATTAAATAACCAGACATACCAATTTCCACATTGAGCCACATAAGATTTTTACACTATTTCTCCACATCTGAATTTTATTTTCCACTCCTAACAAACTTCCTCCAAAATATTCAATAACCATTATTATCTAAAAGCAATTACAGATGAACCACATGCATAGCATGTTCCCGTGCTCTTGGCAATGCAGTAAAAGGAGAATTTCAACAGAGGATAACCCAATGCAAGGCACATGTCACAGTTTCGCATGAGAGAAAAGGTATTTTGATTCTAAATTTTCAGCGTTGAATAGATTTCAATCATGTTATGCAATGCCACTTGCATAAAAGTCAACATTTCAAGCTGGGCTTAAACGGTGGCAAGAAGCCACAATGCATGAGACATAATTCGTAATCCAGAATAAGAGTTCAGAAAAACTAAAGGAGATCATCAAGCTATGGATGCGAAGAGTAATAAGAAAGCTAGATCAGCTATTCAAACAAAGAAATAAAAAAAGAAGGCACAAACTCTACCTGAATCAGACGAAAATCCTCTCTTCCAGTGTACCTGTGAACTGATAATGGAAAAGAAGAGAATCAGGTAATAGGAATCATCAAGTGAAAGTTGGACCAGGGAGGGACAAACCTAAGCAATACATACCCAGAAAAATCCTTTGTTAACAGTGGTCCAGAAATTGGGTTTCCAACTTTCATTATCATCCTAGAAACATCTTTCCTAGATGCACCAAATGACGTTACCTAAACATCGAGACAAACATCTGTAATTGCTTGCAAAGCGAGACTAACTTTAATTAAAGCAACCTAGATGTTAAAAAAAAAAAAGCAGGAAGAAATGTTTGACCAAAACAAGGGAAGTAGTGTGGAAACCGCAGCAGAAAGGGCTTCAATCAAGTATTACACAGTAAACATGATGATTGTGAGATAGAGGACTACTTACAGCGTGATTAGCGGTGCTTGAATACCTCCTTTTGTCCATAACCTTCCATGCAACTGGAAATAACAAACTTGCCTTAGAACCAATAACAGTCTGCAGTTAATAAGCAGATATACAATTTGCATTCAAAGTCACCAAACCACATATCTAAGGCGAATAACCATGAACATTTCATGCCAGGCATGGGATGGGCTGGAGATTATTTACCAGCAGAGAGGTGAGAATCATTTGACAACCAACGAGCCAAACTGGCGTGATCATGCCGCATTAAGCTGGAAACCACATTTCTTAACTGTCCAAACCACAAAATAAAATTAAAAAATAAAAACTGAATCCAGAAGTCGAAAATTAAGAGAAACAAAGGATGCGTGCAATATATTTTATACAAAGAAATAACAATGATAGTCCAGAAATCCAATTACTATTACTATTATTACCGAAACAAAAAAACAAAAACAAAAAAACAATACCTTCTTTGAGTGTTTGATTAGTTGAGAAGCATACGCCATGACTACTGCTGGAGCTACGACAACTTCAATCAACTTCGTCGAAGCTCGAAACGTAAGTTGTGGGGGGAAAATAAATAAATAAATACACACACACACTACTTTTTTAGGTTTTTCTTTCTTTCTTGGAAAGGCCGGCTGCCCGGCAGATTACAAATCGTGCCTTTTTTTTGTTTTTTGTCGTCTCATTTTTTAATTTGTCTTGACTATAACTGAGGAGTCAGAAATTATTGACTGGTCGCTGGAACAGTGGAATAGTAAAAATAATTGACGAATGTTTTATTTAAAAGTTGTTTTTTTAATTAATTTTTATTTAAAAATATATTAAAATAATTTTTTTATTTTTTTAAATTTATTTTTGATATTAATATATAAAATGATTTAAAATTAAAAAATTTTAAAATTTTAAAAACACTTTTTAAACATTAAAATATGCATAATGTAGCTTTTCCATCAAAATCTCAATTTATTTTTTTAAATAAAACAATGTACCTTTTTTTTCAAAAACAAATTTCTAGCATACACAATTCTCCTTATTTATGCTATTTTAAAAGAATAAAAGAAAAATCAATTGAGAAATAACATGGAATTACAAACGATTAAGTTATAAAATAATAATTAAACAAAATATTAATTATTAAATTAAAAAAATCACTTAAAAACATTATGTTTTTACTATACATCACCTCATTGACATTTCTTATTTCAATAATGTTTTTAAATCTATTTTTTTATTTTAATTAGTTGGGAATGGATTTTATAATTTGTTTCGATTTGCTTCTTGACTCGAATTGCAGGTATAATGAATTAACCCGATTGAGTCAAGTTTATTTTTCTTTTTTTAATTAATTTTTTTAAATTTTATCCTTTAATATTTTATTGGTTGAAAATTAAATTTCATAAATTATTTTGATTCACTTTTTATAAGATTATCCTTATTTCATAAGTAGAAACAGGGATTTAACAGCTTAATCTAAGTTGACTTGAGTCATTTTTTAGTCATTTTGATTTGATTTTAACAACTTAAATAAATTTAATTTCATCCTTTAATTTTGAATTAATTGAAAATTATAATTCAAAATATATTTTGATTTGCTTTTTGAAGGGTATCTAAGTCTCATAACTTGAGCTATGGGTTTAATAGGTTAACTTAAGTTGACTCGAGTTGTTTTTCCGGATTGCTTTCCATAAAATTATCTCAATGTCATAATCTAAGTCAAGGGTTTTATGTGTGATACACCGAGAAGATCCTCTAGAGTCCCAAGAAAAAATCCTAAGTTTTTTAACTTAGGAATGCATTACTCTTTTATAATTTATTGTTTTGAATTTGTCTTATTGGTCATAGGGAGTTAGTCACCTCTAGAATAATAGCTATGTCATGGTCTTGACTAGATGAATTCTAGGAGTCAGCTAACTATTTAGTTGATATAAAGAAATTTTATTTAAAGAGTTAATTTGGAGTAGAAAATGAACATCAAAATTTTTATTCAAACTCGTGGTTGTCTTTCACCCAAAAAAAGTCAAGTTACTATGTATTTTTCATTATGATCTAATAGAGACATATCATTAGTATCAGAGCCATAATAACAACCAATAAAGAGTGTATTTAAATGTTAGAGTAAGGAGTGGAAGGTTTATAGGATGAGTTGCAGCGACTTGAACTTAGAATGAACAATCGTATGCAACAACTTAAGGAGCTTTTGAAGGTTTATTTGATGTTGTTTTCTCCTCAAATGCAACTCAGTCCTCACACTTGGTGAAACAGGGACACACATCTTAATACTAATATTATAAAACAAAAAGTTCTCGTTTGAACATACCTTTTCTTCGAGCAATAATCGAGTTTCCACAATTTGTGAGGGATGATCCCATGGGGAGGTTCAATGGAGTAGCACAATTCCTTGAATTTCAAAGAACTCCTGAAGATCAAAAGGTGTGCTTGACAATTTTTCACAGGGAAGGTGAAGCAAACCAATGGTGGCAATGGTTGAATCGGACATACAATGAAGAAAATCGAACTATGACTTGATAAATGTTTGCAGACGAGTTGTGGGCATGGTTCAATCTGATAGATGGAGAAGACTTTGACGAGGTTCTCTTACATATAAACACAAAGTGGTTCATTTCAGGATTATAAAAAAAAATTCAAGAAATTGGGCAATCGGGTACATGTGTGGACTCAAAAGGCTCTCGTTGAAACTTTTTTGGGCAGATAAAAAACAGAGATAATCGATGGGATACGAATGTTCAAGCTAAAAACTTTGGATTTTTTCTTAAGACCTTAAAGGATCTTCTCGGTGTATCATGCGTATTAACCCGAGTTGAACCGTATCTTTTTTTGTTTTTTTAATTAATTTTTTTTCAACTTCATCCCTCAACATTAAAGGCTTGTTTAGGAGTGTGATTGTAGTTGCTTTTTAAAGTGTTTTTCATGTCGAAATGCATCAAAATGATTTTTTTTTTAAGATCAGCACATCAAAACAATCCAGAACATACAAAAATAAAATTAATTTTTAGCAAAAAAAAAAATTGAATTTTTTGGAAACGTGGGTTGGTTTGCATATCCAAACACTGCCTAAATTTGATTAGGAATCGAGTTTTATAATTTGATTTGATTTGCTTTTTATGAGGTTATCCATGTTTCATGACCTAATTCATGAGTTTGGCATGGTGACCCAAGTTGACTTTGATCATTTTTCTTATTATTTTTTCTTAATTGATTTATTTTTAATTTCATCCTTCAATATTATATTAATTGAAAATCAGGTTTCATAGTTTGTTTTGATTTTCTTTTATTATATTAATTGAAAATTAGGTTTCATAGTTTGTTTTGATTTTCTTTTTATGAGGTTATCATGGTCTCATGTCTATGGTTGCAAATTTAAAAGGTTAACCTAGATCGATTCAATATATTGTCTTCTTAATATTTAAAAAACATATATCATCTTGAATTATTTTTAAAAAAATTATGTTTTAATGGTCATACAAGTTGTTTTTAGATATACCAAGTTGATCAGGTCACAATAAATCAATCTCTACACAATTTCAATTATTTTCCTGTTATAAAAAGTATTAACAATTGTAAAACCCTTTGAAAAATTTATGAAATTAATGAGGGAAAAACTATTTCATCTAATTAAGGTGCATATTTACCTTACAAGGAAAAATTATGAAAAATACCCAATAAATAAAAAACACATAAATACAAATTAAAACCAAATGGAATAAATAACTAATAAAAGAATTATGGTGAAATGTAGTCTAATAAAGTTTGATATTCCCTAATATAAATTCAACGAAAATGAGCATTTAAGTGAAAAATTACTCAAAAAGGTGTAAGGTATAGTAGTGGGACATAAAAATAATTAATAATAAAATTATATATATATATATATATATTGGTAGTTGGCCTGCTAAAGAAACATTAAGAGAGAGGGAGAAAACCCTAGATAAACCTTACAAGACTCTCAAAATAAGTATAGTGTAAACTTAATATGGACTTTAATGTTTGATAGTAACATGTTTTGCATTTGTTATCTTCTTTACTCTTAATACTTTGCATGTTAAATGGTTAATCTAGATTTATATTGTAACACTTGGTACAACAAATACTTAGCACTTTCATAACCCAACCGTATAATGTAACCGACACTTGTATTATGAAAGAAACTTAATTTGTTGTTAACATAAATGATAATCACGAATACCTAACAATATTTATAAGTATTAACATTATTTGAATAAGATAACTAATGTAATCATGTTAACAATTCATAATTCGATAAGAACCTCCTTTATGTGTAATTTCTAGTTGAATAATAAGAGTTTATACTATACTTGTTTGAAATACCATTAGTGGACCCTCTCATCTTGTTATTTGTTGTTATCATTGTTTAATATTCATATTGATCTTCCATCTCAAAGTTCTCATCAACTTATTTATTATTACTATTACTATTACTATTATTGTTTATAATTTATAAAATTAACCTCCTTGTGATTCGACCTTAGTCTTGTCGGATTATTTATTACTTCAACACTCTTGCACTTAGGAGAAGATATCAATCTTTTGGTTGTATCAAGTTTTTGCTGCCATTGCTGGAGAGGTAAACTCTTGTACAAATTATAGTATTTATTTTATTTTTTCTTTTCGCTTTTCTTGTATCTAACTTTGTTTCTTTTGTTTTGTCTCTTCTTCCTTTGTTTTCTTCTTTCTTTTTTTATATTCTTACACGTGTATAAAAGCGTGATTACATATATTAAGTGGTAGACTTTCTAAGATATCCTCATCATTTTCAGAAAATATGACTGAACAAGATAACCAGTTCCTTCATAATGAAAACAATGAGAATAACCGTGTTAGAATAATTAGAAACCACATGAATCCTACAAGAACAAGTGCACCATTATGCATAGTTACTGAACAAGATAACTAGTTGCTTCATAAAGAAAACAATGAGAATAACCGTGTTAGAATAATTAGAGACCACATGAATCCTACAAGAACAAGTGCACCATTATGCATAGTTTTCCTCCCTCGTGCATCTCATTTTAATTTTAAGTCAGACATTATTCAACTTTTACCTTCTTTTCATGGCTTAGATTTAGAAAATCCATACTTGCATTTAAATAAATTTGAAGAGATTTATAATACCTATAATGACTCAAATTATAGCATGAACACCATCAAATTAAAACTTTTTCCTTTTTCATTAGAAGATAAAGCTAAAATATAGCTACAAAATTTGAGACTAGGATCCATTCGTGTTTGGGATGAAATGGAACAACAATTTTTAAAGAAGTTTTTCCTTTTTCACAAAACAAACTCTTTCAAAAGACAAATCACCACTTTCACTTAAAAAATAGAAAAAACATTGTACCAATATTGGGATAGGTATCGAGACTTGCTTAGTACTTGCCCTCATCATGGTTTTGAAACATGGAGATTGGTTTTACTTTTTTATGAAGGCTTAACACCTAGAGATAGGCAAATGGTTGAATTGATGTGCAATGGAACTTTTGAAGATAAAGACCCTGATGAAGCAATGGAGTACTTAGACTTGTTAATTGAAAA
>NW_011500000.1:582451-588894 GCF_000495115.2 Populus euphratica
AAAATCTGTTCAAGATATTGTGTGTCAAATCTGTGAAACCAATAAATGCTCAACCAATAACTACCTAACTTTGCCTTCTTTTAAGAAATATCTCCTCATCACACTTTGGAGTGGTAAGGTTATTGAAAAACCCACTCTTGAACCTTGTGAGAAAGATAATGAGTCAATCTATGAGGGTAAGGAAGGGGTTGAATCTAAACAGTGCAAAGAAAAGACTGATTTCCTGCTAGCACTTCCATTTTTTCATGCCACGACCAAACAAAGAAAAGTCAATCATAACTCTGAAATCTTTTAAACTTTCAAACAAGTAAGGGATTAATATACCTTTGCTAGATTCTATTAAATAGGTTCCTTCTTATGCTAAATTTTTGAAAGATTTGTGCACTGTGAAGAAAAAACTGAATGTGAAAAGGAAAACGTTTTTAGCTGAATAAGTAAGTGTCATTCTTCAGAACAATAATGTTTTGAAATATAAAGACCCTGGTTGTCCTATAATTTCTTACTTTATTGGAGAATATAAAATTGAAAGAGCTTTACTTGAACTTTGAGCTAGTATGAATTTATTTTCATATTCAGTTTTTCAGAGTTCAATCTAAGTGAGTTAAAACTAACTTTTGTAACCCTCTTACTTGCTAATAGAACTATAAAAGTACCAAAAGAAATAGTTGAAGATTTGTTAATACAAGTCGATAAATTCATTTATCCTGTGGATTTTATTGTCTTGGATAGACAACCTATTGAGGCATGTAATTCATTTCCTATTATTTTAGTACATTCATTTCTTGCAACTTCTAATGCATTGATTAATTATAGAAATGAACTAATGAAGCTATCTTTTAGAAACATGACATTGGAGATGAATATTTTTAACATTTGCAAACAACTTGGAGATGATAATGATTCAGAGGAAGTAGATCTTATTGAAAAAATAGTTTATAAACAATTTGAATCTACTATGAGTACAACAAAGTTTGATGAATCTAAAGATTTGTAAATGATTTATTCTCAAGAAGAAATCACAGATGAAAAAGGCACTTAAAATATTGATACAGATCTTTTGTCAAGAGTGACAATAGATTTGACAACCGAAGTCACACCAATCGATGATTACTTTCTGGATAAATACTTACTTTCTTTAGATTAATGCCTTGGTTTATTAATTTTGTCAATTTTTTTTCTTTGGAAGATTTGCCAGCTCATTGGAGTACCGAACACAAAAGTAAGTTTTTGAACGAAGTGAAGAACTTTTATTGGGACGACTCTTACTTATTCAAATATTGTCCTAATTAAATATTTTGAAGATACATCCTGACAATAAAGTAAGTAGTTTCGTTAAATTTTATCATTTTATGGCATATGAGATTTATTTTTTGTCAAAAAAGATGATTGTAAAAATCTTACAATATAAATTTTATTGGCCCACCATGTTTAAGGACATGCATGCATTCTGCAAAACTTATAAAAATTATCAAAAAGTTGATACTAGTAAAAACATTTTACTTTATAATTTTTTATTCTATTTATTCCCTAAAGAGCTAAGATCAAAATGGAACGATCTATTTATTAAGAAACATGTGTATCCTTATGACATCTTTGATATTGAGAATCCAAAGAATGATAATATTTTTAAGGTAAATGGACATCATTTGAAAACTTACCTTAATAATTTTCCTAGTGAAAATGAATCCATTGGTTTGATTGATCTTGTAGATAAAGGTTGATTATTTTATTTTTTTCATATTGTTTTTGTGTTTTTTATTTTTTATGTGACTCATGGTTTGCTTGTCTCTCTCACTCCGGTTAAATGGCGAATAACAGTACTCTGTGACTCTTAAGTCGGTTCTTTCATTTTCTTATGATAACTAATATCTATATATATATATATATTTGTTCAATTTCTTGTTCCTTCTCTTTTCTTTGCATCTCTTTTCCATTTCTCATCTTAAAAAATGGACACCACTCTTGAAAAATTGGAAAGGTATTTTCCTGCTTTGCCTCATAATGCGATTTTAAAAATTTACCGTGCTAGATGTGCAAGATTGAAGTTGTTAATGAATCATGAAATTTCTAAAGATATTTGCTAGCTGATTGAAGCAAAGGTCTAATTATCAGGTGAGTCCTTCAATTTCTTTATTTCACACATGCCTGGAACAAGTAAAAGCACTTTTGCAAAGAAACGTCGTGCAAAGTGACTGAAAGTATATCACAAATATGCTAGATAGACTTGTAATGCAA
Organism: Populus euphratica; assembly: GCF_000495115.2. NCBI lineage: Eukaryota > Viridiplantae > Streptophyta > Magnoliopsida > Malpighiales > Salicaceae > Populus > Populus euphratica. Next base: position 584,687 of record NW_011500000.1, read on the forward strand.
CATGTCATTCTTTAGAAATGATATCTATAAACCGTAAAAATAAAATACAATTCATTAAGGATGGCTTCAATAAGGGGTCTTTAGATAATCTTCTATTGATCTTGACTCTTGAGGGATGTGATTAGTACTTAAAAGTGTATTTTTATTAAGGTTTTATATCATCATTTTGCACTTGAAGTATCAATAACTCCTTAACTAAAGCATGTTTTATAATAACAAGTTTGATACCATAAGGTACCTTTAATTTATGGTAAATGTTCATCCTAAATGTAGGCCTATCACATAAATAAAAGGATTGATTGATGAGTTAAAGTATTGAAATTGAAAGGATAAAGAGAGGATCAAACTTAAAAAAGAGATGCCGGTACAGTCCAAACTGGAATACTGTTCAGTAATTAGGTTATATCTAGAGCTGTAGATCTCAAATTTAGGTCTATTTTATATATGTGGAAAACTAAGACATAGGCCTAAAACGTTTATGGGATGTTAGACTCAATTCTGCTGTTTGGAGGTCCAAATCTTAGCAATAACATAAAATTCAAAATGTGTCCTTTAGCATAGACATTGTTCAGTATTTAACCCATATCTCGAGTTCTTGAAGTCCAAATGACCTTAATTTTTTTTTCTTCTAGAAAACTGAGACAATTTCCTATAACTTTCATGTGGAAGTCTGATTTAAATTCTAATGTTATTATTGATGTTTTATTTAGACAAGAAGATAAGGATTATTACCAAGTCAAGATGTGGCCACCCGCTCATAAATTAGTCATCAAATCAATAGTTCCTAATTTTGGTTTATAAAAGGAGGCATTTATCATGTATTTAGGCATCTTGATTTCTAGGTCAAGATCATGCTCTTACTTTCTCTCTTTGTATTTTTGTAATGTTTAAGTTTTGCTTTCATTAATATCTTGTTTATACCTTTCATTTCCTTTCCTTTATTTAAGTAACTTTTATCTTATTTATATTCTAATCTTGTTTATTTATGTTTCTTCATTATGTTTAGCTAAATTTATTATGTCAAGGTGAAAAGGTTACACTAACGGTGTAAGAATAAGTATTGTGTAAACTCATCATGGACTTTAATGTTTGATACTAACATGTTTTGTATATATATATAATCTCATTATAACATCATTCAAAATGCATAGAAAAAAACAAGGTATAATATTTTATTTATAGAAAAAATCTAGTAATTTTATAAACAATGAAATATCATTTTGTTTCTAAAAATTATCACATTTATCACATTTATTTTTTTTAGAAATTTATACAATCAAGTCTCTACTTAATTTTTTTAGATCTAGAATTATAATCCCTCATATTAATTATATTTTGATCCTCAATTTCTAAACCTTATCTACAATTAAGTTAAACTTGATTAATAATCTCATTTATTATCAATTCAATAAATTAATTTATTTATTTTTAAAGAACAAGTGCACTATTTAGTAACGTGTTATGATCTTTCAAATGTTCTAAAAGTTACACGTAATTTAGTTTAACCTTTTAATGATAAGTTTTTTGGTATAATTATTACACTTTCATTAATAATGTTTCAATTTAGATATTAGAGTATGAAGTATGTCTGTTTTGTTAAATCATGTTTGTTTTTAACAACATAATCATTAATTTCTTAAATAAAATTTAAAAATTCTTTCAAATCTTATTTAACTTCATACAAAGATTTTGCTAGCCCAAAGGATTTTAGCACCTATATTTTTTATAATTTTAATGATAACAACAATTTAATAATTTTGATATGAATGGCGAGATTTGATGTTGTTGATGTTGTAAGGATTTTTCTACTATATCAATTTGAAGCAAAATAGATTCAATATGACACAAACTTGACTTAAATATATCTAGGCTTAATTTTATGTAATCAAATTTTTATAGGACTTAATTTGACATTATAAAAATGATTTTTATCTATAAAAAATTATTATCAAATCAGAGAGATACCTAGAAAGAAAAAACTTATATAAAAAGATTTAAGTTAACCCTTTAGGTCTCTAGGTCTATTAAGTGAGCTCTTTTACATCTATAAAAAAATTATGATTTGAATTCCAAACCTTTTTATAAAAAAATTTAGCATTAATTGTTTCTCAAACTAACCACTCAAATCAACTTCCAATTCAATCATCAATATTTTTTTTATTTTTTTTTACTTGTGTATTGTGCCAAATGATATGTTTATTTTTATTTGTTTTGTTTCAGGTGACCAATATCAAATGAATTCTAAACTTACAAATAATACTTAATTATAATTTCAATATTTTTCTTATCAAATCAAACTCATTTCATATGACACCTATCTAAGTCAAACACCCATATACCATGATTAAATATTTGTAATTGTTCTTAATTGAAATAAAGTTTAAAAAGTTTGCATTAATAAAAGTAAATAAAAAATCTAACAATATGCATACATGTTATATATTTTACATTTCCAATTTAAATGTTTAATTATTTTTTAATCTAAAAAATACATTACAAATTGTACTAAGTTTATAAATTTATTATGACTTAATTGAAAAAAAATTTATGGTGTAAATAATTTTAAAGGCTTTGATAAAGAGTGATCTTACATGAGAGATAGTTTCTTCCTTCTTTTTTACCCCCCCCCCCACCCCAACCAAATATTAGATGTAAATATAAAGTATTCAATATACATCCTAAACCAAATATTATATTATTGGTCTTTCATTTGCTAAAGTGAAAATAATAAAAATAAACATACTATAATAGATTTTAAGTAAAAAAAATTGTATTTATAGATGTTATTTTACTTTTTCATTCTTCGAATTTTATTAATATTTAAAAATGCTCTCCTTTTTATTTACATATATGACAAAGCACCTTTTTGTTATCTTGTAATTTTTTTTATTAACTATCATTATTTAAAGATCATAGCACTACATGATGCAAACATGTCATTTTTCATAATAATAATAATAATAATAATTAGATTTCACACAAAATAACGTATAAGAATTATTTAATTTATATTACTATTTTTGTATTGTTTCCTTTTTAATAATAATTAGATTAAAAAAAAGATAATTTTAATTGAACTTTTATAAGCTTGAGAAACTAATACATAAAGAGAATAGCATGATCTGTCTATTTACAGTAGTTGAATTGTTTGGACTTGAAGTATTTTGAACGCGTAACATTGTAGTTTACATTTATTGAATAATTGCTCATGTGCAAACTTGAAATCTTTTTAAACTCATGACATCATGGGTGATATTTATTGAATTATTAAGGAGTTTTTATTGATATAGCTAGCTCATGAGATTTGTACCCAAATCTAGGTCTTCATTATCTTGAACACAATTTCTTGACCCTTTAAAACATATATTTAAGAAAGGGCTTCGTGAAGTTTAGATTTGAAACAGGCAAGATCAACTTCAATTTTTTCTTTTGAAGTTAGGAAAGCAAATTGATATGTTATAATTGGAGTTGTTGATAAGTGATTAGTACTTAAAAGTGTATTTTTATCAAGATTTTATATCATCAATTTGCACTTGAAGTATCAATAACTCTTTAACTAAAACATATTTTATAATAACATATCTAATAATATAAGATGCATTTAATTTGTGGTAAATATTTATTTTAAATGTAGACCTATCACATGAATAAAAGGATTGACTGATGAATTTAAGTACTGAAATTGAAAGGACAAAGAGATGACCAAACTTAGAAAAGAGATATTGGTGTAGTCCAAACAAGAACATTGTTCAGTAATCGGGTCATATCTAGAGTTGTAGATCTCAAATTTAGGTCTACTTTATATGGATGGAAAGGTAAAACATAGGCCTACAATTTTCATATCGAGCCCAAGATTTAAAAAATCTATTTTCAAGTCTAAATTGTAGCAACAATAAAAAAGTCTGAATCTATCCTGCAGCCCAAGCACTATTTAGTATCTGGCCCATATCTAGAGTTCTAGAAAGCTGAGATAATTTCCTACAACTTTCATGTTTTCAAATTGTTCCAATTTTGACGTTATCAATAATATTTTGGGCAGATAAGAGAAGATAAGGATTGTCACTAAGTCAAGAGTTGACCATCCACTCATCAATTAGTCATCAAATCAATAGTTCCTAATTTTGGCCTATAAAAGGAGGCATTTGCCATGCATTTAGGCATCTTGGTTTCCAGATCAAGATCATGCTCTTCCTTTCTCTCTTTGTATT
>NW_011500000.1:589175-614201 GCF_000495115.2 Populus euphratica
TGGATTTGTTGTTGTTGTGTTATTGTTATTTATAATTTATACAATTAACTTCCATGTGGTTCGACCCTGGTCTTACCGAGTTATTTATTACTTCGACACTCCTACACTTGGGAGAAGACATCAGTCTTTTAGTCATGTCAATCATCATCGTTGTTGTTGTTGTTTATATAATTTACCTTCATATGGTTCGACTTCGGTCTTATCGAATTATTTATTACTTTGACACTACTACACTTGGGATAAGACATCAACTCTTTGATCGTGTCAAAGATACCTTTAATTTATGGTAAATGATCATCTTAAATGCAGGCTTATCACATAAATCAAAGAATTAATTGATGAGTTCAACTACTGAAATTGAGAAGACAAAGAGAGGGTGAAGTTTAGAAAAAACAAATGTTAGTTCAGTCCAAACTGGAACACTATTCAGTTATTGGGTCATATCTGGAGTTGTTGATCTTGGATTTTAATTTGGTTCATATGGCTAGAAAGCTAAGACATAGACTTAAAACATTTATAGAATGCAAGACTCAATTCTATTGTTTGAAAGTTCAAATTTTAGCAACAATGAAGAAATCATAATTTTTCTTACAGCCCAGATATTATTCAGTATTCAACCCATATCTTGAGTTCTAGAAGTCCAAATGACCTCAAAAAATTTTATTGGAAAGCTAAGATAATTTTTTCTTAGAGCTTTCATGAATCAAGTCTGTTTAAACTTTGATGTTAGAGATGACTTCTTGTTCAAATAAGAAGATAAGAATTGTCACCAAGTCAAGATATGGTCACCAACTCAACAATTAGTCAACAAATCAATAGTTCCTAACTTTGGCCTATAAAAGGAGGCATTTGCCATGCATTTAGGCATCTTGATTTTCATATCAAGATTATGTTATTGCTTTGTCTTTATTGTAATGCTTAAGTTTTGCTTATATTAATTTCTTATTTATGCTTCTCATTTCCTTTCCTTTACTTAGTTAACTTATATCTTATTTATTTATTTTCTCTCTTTTTTATTATGTTTAGTTAAGTTTATTATGTCAAGGTGAAAAGGTTACCCTAATGGTGTAAGAATAAATAGTGTAAACTCAACATGTACTTTAATGTTTGATACTAACATATTTTGTATTTGTTATCTTGTTCACTTTTAATAGTTTGCTTGTTAAATGGCTAACCTTGACATTTGTTTTTATTATTGAATAATCTTCATATTAATCTTACAACTCAAAGTCCTCTTTAAGTTCTTCTTTTATTTAAATACAATAGGAAGATGGCATGCTTTCCTAAAAACTAATCAATATGGAAACATTCCCGATGGTGTTTTGAATGCTGTCCGATATGCATTTAAGACCAACTTTGATATTTTTATGTGCTTCATGATGTATCCATGATATTTCCTGGCTTAGAGTAGATAATATCTTATAAAGTTGAATTAAGCATGATTATTTTCTTTGCAATTATTGAAGAACACTTTTCTAGCAAAGTCATGTGAATTGTGTAGTTATGCATAAAAGATAAGTGTATTGTTTCTTTTTTATTATTTTTCTTTGAGCAAAATATTAAAACGAGGAGTAATAATGAGTATGAAAGTGAATGAATAAGTATATGATGTGTATCTACTCAAATGTTTTGAGTTGCTTAGTAACAAGGAGCATTCATCACAAATGTTTACTTTTATGTCAAACGACATATTAAAATATGATTATGCAAATACATTTTAAGCTTATGACATATTAAGTAACAGGGTGCCTTCATCATAAATATTTGTATTCGTATCAAAAGACAAGTGATAATTTTTTTTTAACGTATCAAAAGACAAGTGATAATTTTTTTTAAAAAAAAATCGCCTTTGTCGAAAAACTAGTGAAAGTGAGCTGTTGATTCCAAAGTTGGCTACCTTGTTTGTATGAGTGAAAAAAGGTAATGACAGAATGATTGTGCACAGTTCAAGGATGCTAAACACATGAAACACATGAATGAGTTGGAAGTTTGTACAACGGTCTACATAGAGAGTAGGAATACTTAGTTTTTCATTATCTAATATTACCTATGAGCTAAATCAAAAGGTGAATGTTGCATGAGGGAGCCATTTAAATGTGAAAGTTGAACTTATCATAAGCTTTTAGCCCTCTATTTTCATGGTTTCCTTTTTGCTTAAGGATAAGCAAACATTTAAGTTTTGGGGTATTTGATAAGGGAATTTTTAACATGTATATTTTTCAATATTCATGCTTGATTTTAAAATATTTTGGATGTGTTACACAAGATAATTATAATATTGGATTCCCTTTTAAACTATTAACCTCATGGGAAATTAATGTGTTTTTAGATATTAAGTTACCGAGCAAGCAAAATCTGGTAGTAAAACTGAACATTGATTTATTATGTGCTACAAAGGAAGCTATACAACTCATTTCCAAATGTTCATCACTGTTTTTAAATATCTGAGATAAAGGTCTACAAAACATATAAAGGGCATATAACTCAGTTTTGTTGTTTCGAAGTCCAAAAAGCGAGTTGAAAAATAAGGATTGAATCAGACCCAAACTTCCTATACTCTAAATACTATCTCGGTTTATAGCCCTTATCTCACGTATTAGAGGTCTAAAAATTGCATGATTGGTTTTGTTGGAAAGAAGATTTGATTTTCTACAATTTCTCTAGAAATAAAGATCTTTGAATTCACATGTTTCTTACCTTAAATCTAGCCCATAATGTCTGGGTAGGAAGGAATTCAAATCAAGTAATGTCTGGGTAGGAAGGAATTCAAATAAAAAAAGGAAACTGTCTTCATTCCAGTTGGGGTGAAAAGGCCATAATATTTATAAAAAAAATAGGGGTCTATAAGAAATGGAGGCATATATAAAGGAACCCTAAAACATAGAAAAAAAAGAGAGAGGAGAGGAGGCAGCACAAAGAGCGATGAAAAACAGAGAAGATTTGGAGGACACTTATCTATTCCACTACCATTCTCTACGTTTGAGTGATGTTATCGTATCAAGTTTGTTTCTTTTTAATTTAAATATGAAGTAGACTTTTATTCTAGGATTTTTTATGTAACCTTACTATGAATATGTGAACAATTTCTTTGATTGAATTATTACATTAAGTTATTGAGTATTTCATTATATGTGTAATGCTTGTGTATGTTTAGCCAACATTTGCATGATTTAGAATTCAATTTGAAATTGAAAAGAGAAAATTGTTTTAGGTATTGTTTGAAATACCTTAAAAAATCTATAGGATAGAAATATCATAGGAACTTTTGTAACGTTATAGGTTTTACAATACTTAATAAATTTTGACAAGTTCAAAACTTTTATGGAGAATATAAAATTTGTTTGTCGAAATAGTTCATTGATACTCGAGAAACATTAATATTTAAATTAGAAAAACTTGATTATCAACATTAGGAATAATAAATTCAATTGAGAAAGTTCACATAGGAATAATTATGGTAAGTCATAAATCCTAAAACTAGTAGCATTGAATTCATTAATATTTAATCAATTAGTTGTTTATTTTTAATCATTAATTTTTATTTCATAAACTATCTCATTTGTTTCCTCAAATAGATAATAATTTAAAAGACTTTGGTAATTAATAGTAATTTTTACAAATTCTTACGGGACGATACTCTACTGATCACTTTATTACTTGTTACAATTTGCGTACTTGGGAATTAAGCAACAAAATTCATCTAATAATTATTTAATTCGACCTTAAATTTATATTTTTTTTCTTTCTATATTTAGGCATAGTGACAATTAGGTCTCGAATTTCCTTTAAAATAGCAGTTTGATTTCTCGATCACATTGCTAGCTTTTACTTTTTTATTTTTTTAGTTTTTTAAAAAATAATAAAAAATATAAAATAAATTTTAAAAAATAACTTGGAATTAGGTTATGACATCCATGGTAGATTTTGGGTTGCAAAATCAGCTTAGGATGGGAAGTCTTGGTTTTCTATGAAATAATCTAAGTTGAGTCTTATTATAATCATTTCTTAGTTATATTAATTCTTCTTTGTTTTTTTTTTTAATTTCATGGTGCAAAACTTGAATTGTTGTTAGTTTTTGTTGTTAAGAAATTGATTATTTGTTATAGATTGTAAAGTTTAACATCTTTATACTTTTTTCCATTTAAAACCTAAATATTTTAGTTTGAATAAATATACTCACTTGATTTCAGATCTTAAATTTAATCAATAATTTTTAATAATAAATGTTTTCCTTATGTCGTGACATTTATTTATCTATAGGGTCAAGTACTTGTCTAAGATGAAATATTTTTTATCTTTTTATAAAATCGATGATACAACTAACATAACAGACTTATTATTTAAGGAGATAGTTTGGCTTCATAAGATACTTAGAAACATTGTATTTAACTATTATTGTTATTTCTATTGGAAGGTTTTATGGAGAAATTATAAATAAAATTGTTATTTCTATTACTTGTCATCCACAAATAGATAGTCAAACTAAAATAGATAATAAAACATTAATTATATTGTTAAGAACCATAATTTTAAAGAATTTGAAAAATTGGAAAGATTATATGTAATTTAGTGAATTTGCTTATAATAGAAGTGTGTGTACTACTGATTATTCTTTTTTTTTTGAAAATTTTTATGGCTTTAATATTTTGACTCCTTTGGATTTGTTTCTATTACCTATTGATAAAATAGTTAATCTTGAGAGCAATAAAAAAAATACATATAGTAAAAGCTCTCTATGAGAATGTGAGGTAACAAATAAAAAAAAAGCAATTTACACTCAAAGCTAATAAAGGGTGAAATAAGGTTATTTTTTAGCTAGATAGTTGAGTTTAGATGCATATATGAAAAAAAAAAAAGGTTTCTTGAACAACACTAAAGGATCTATTATATATGTCAATTAGACTTATTACAAGGTCAGAGCTAAAAAGGTTAAGATATTATTATCTTTGTCATAGCTATTGTGTTTTTGTTCACCCTCATTAATATGGTGTTTGGTTATAAAATAAAGATGTGGTTTGATTCATAGGACCTTATAATAAATGAGATTTAACCTCAGTTTTTGGTAAAACAATTTTTTCATACTTCTCATCTAGCGTTTTGTATTTTTACCTATTTTTTTTTATTATTGTTGAAAAGACATACAACGATATACATTGTGAAATCTACATCATCATTTAAATATTTAAAATCAAAGTGAATCTAGAACCCTCTCTCGAAATAAAAATGGATAGGTAAGGTTATTTTACACTGTTAAGTCCTTATCTATAAAAGATATTTGCTTACTAAGAAGAAGAGACATTTTAGCAAGAAACAAAATAGAAGGTTGCTTCCCTCCTGTTTGCATTCTTTTATTAGAGAATTGAACCTTGAATACATGTAGAGTGAAAGATGATCATAGAATTGAACCTTGAATACCTTGAATACATGTAGAGTGAAAGATGATGTTCGCAAATAATAAAAAGCATATATGAGCAACATTATTAGAATTCACTTTCCATAAATTCAATATAGGCTTTCAATAGACCAAAACAATCTTTATAGTTCAAGAAACATTTGTATCAATAAAAAAAATCTATAAATTATCTATAAAAATTTGAAGTGTTTGCATTTTAATAGACTCACTTTATATGTGTTTGATACGAGTAAGAAAGACTAATTTTTTTAATTTATTAAATGATAAATTAGAATGAAACAGATGTTGAATTTAATTGCTCTTGTTTTTATAGTTAGGTAATAATTAACAAGTATATTATAGTGAAATACATATTTCTTTGTGTATAGATTATGTTTGTGATGAGACTATAATAAGTTTAATGGGATAATAAAACCAATATAGTATTCATATGATTGTTTTTACAATGTATTAATAATCAAATGCTTATAAATATAATTATAAAATAAAAAATTAGTACATGTTCTTCATAGTCATTTTATTGTCAACATCAATTTCAATCATAATTTTAACTAAATATATTGGACATACTTTTTTGCTAGACAATAACTTCAATCATAGTTTTAACCAAACACATATTTGAATCAAGCCAACCATAACTAAAAGTAATTTTTCTAAACTTATTTTTTTAAAAGCACAACCACAAAAGTTACTGTAATATCAAACACACTTTAAATAGACATTCAATGAGTTAGTTCATGATATTTTAACTTTATTTCCTACAAGATTTCCAAATTCAACTTATTATCCTATTTATATGTTGATTGAGCTTATTTTTTCCCATGCATAGTTTTATGAAATCAAGAATAATTTTTAATATAACAATTGGATTTGATTGAAATTTTATCAGAAGTTTTTAGAAATCTTGTTTTATTAATTGTTATAATTTCATGTCAATTGGACATTGAAAATGCTTTACAATAAGATCTAGAAGCTATTGTGCGAGAATTGTATTAGTTTATTAGTTGATCTAAGATATTTTTTTCTATTTTATTTAGAACTCGGTTATTATTTTTCCAACATTATTTAAGATATTTTTACCTAGTATAAATAATATTATTTAGCATGCATTTAGATTTTAAAAAATTAATAAGAGATTGATTTGTTATTCAAGAAAAAAAAATATGTAAGAGAATTTGTTCTTACTCTTGGTGACTTTTTCAAGAACTTATTAGAGATTAATTATTTTTGTGACATTTATCTTGACTTAACAAAGAATTAACAAGATTGCGTAACGTTTTCTATACTTCTTATTTATTTTTTTCATAAGCATTAAGTGGGGGTTGGATATCTATAATTTTAGTGTGATATAGATTATCATTATATATAGCTTGAAATGGTCTCTTTTGACTTGTTGGGATGAAAGGGAAAAAAAAAAAACATGAGAAAGCAAAGATAAGGGTTTTTTTATTCTATTATTATCATGAGAAAGAAAAATATCTTCTTTTGAATTTCTTAAATTTTCAATCTTTAAAAATTATACTTCTTATACATTTATCTTGACTTGTTGGGATGAAAGGAAAAAAAAAAAACATGAGAAAGCAAAGATAAGGGCTTTTTTATTCTATTATTATCATGAGAAAGAAAAATATCTTCTTTTGAATTTCTTAAATTTTCAATCTTTAAAAATTTCCTAATATGAAAATAGAATGTTGAAAATCACAAAACGAGCAAGAATTGTAGAAATTGTGTAGAAAAAGCATTTTTCTTGGAAAATCCCCTAATATGAATTAATAACTCAAGGAATGCCAACCATGATGTTACAGATTCAAAACATTCCAAGCCCGCACATGTCACTTTAGAACAATAATTCAAGGAGTGTTAGCCATGATGTCACAAACTCAAAACATTTCGAGTCCGCACATGTTAATTTAGAACAATAATTCATGAAACAGCAACCATGATGTCACAAACTCAAGATATTTCAAGTCAAAAGGTACAACTAGTTATGTGTGAATGCATGTTTGATGTAAATACTAAGCTCCTTGTATTAGTTTCTCAAACTCATCAAAATCTTCAAAAGAATATCAAGTTTTTAATCAAGATATTTTTTTCTTGCACCCAAGGCATTAGCCCAGCGATGGTAGGCGTCTTGCGCCTTCCACTGCCATGGGTTCGAGCCTTGGAGTTGCATGCTTGTCAGCCCCGCAAAATCTTCAAAAGAATATCAAGTTTTTAATCAAGAAATACTCTTTCTCTCTCTTTCTAGTACAATCCTTTATTAATTGGTATCTAGATAGAAGTCCTCACACAGTAATAGCCCTTCATCTTTTGTGCATCTATATTCATTTGATCATGATATTATTCAAGATTTTAATGGCGAAGAATATCAAATTGCTTCAAGAACATCTTTAAATTTGAAATATTCCAGAAGAATTAAAGGGAAATATTTTCAAATTGATACTTTTTATAGATCCATCCAAAGTATTAAATAAATTATATGAGATAATTCTCAAGTTAAATTTCTTTAATTCATTTAGTTAGATCAAATTAAAAAAATTTAAAATATTTAAGTACAAAAATTATTATAAACGATCAAATTAAAAAAAATTAAATATAAAAATATTTAAGTACAAAAATTATTATAAAATTGGTATTTTTGATAGATAGATGGATTATTCTATCAAAACTACTCAATAAATTCTAGAAGTTAATCCTCCTATAAAAATTCTTTAACTTGTTTCAAAATAATATATATATGTGTATAAAATTTAAGGTTTTACACATAAGGTTAACTAAATAATTTTAAAATCACTTTATAATCTAGGCTAATGAATATCACATGAAATAACATGCAATGTATATTTCGTATTCTTTCACCTTTTATTTTATTAGCTTATTTTAAATGTTTTAAAATAATCTCATTAGATAATTTTGTAATGGTTTAACATAGTTAGAGAAGTTTATTTTATCTTATTTAGAGTTTTATTAAACTTATCTTATATTGAAGAAAACATGATATATATTTTTTTATTCATTAATTATATGTTTTGTGTCATAGTTTATTATTATACAAGATTCTTTATTTTTTAGATTGAATTTTAAAATTAATATATAATTTTTTAATGCATCCACGAGAAATATATCCTTAAAATCTTCTAGGTTAGAGAACATATACAAGTCCTATTTGACACTATGATCTAATTATGTATTTTAAAGTTTTTGAATTAATTTTTTAAATTGTTTATATATACTAATATTAAATTTCTTATATATATATATATATTAATATTTAAAATAAATTTAAAAAATAAAAAAAATTATTTTAATATTTTTTTAAATAAAAAAAATTTCAAAAAAAAAAACCCCACAGACAACTTGTTATACGTCTCGCTTAAATGGACTTGTAATCGTCCATGGTACAAAATCGGTCTGGTCGCTCATTACAGTATTTGTTGTCGGAATGAATAGTAATAAAAATAAGAAGAGAAAGGGAAAGGGGCAAAAGTGGAAAGACAAAAAATTGAAGCGGAAAGGGTTTGTAAATAAGTATAACCTTAACCTAACAGCACACTGTACCGACCTATAAATAATCACGCAGACACGTGAACAAAGCCTCTTTCAAGCTCCACGGCGCAGATCCGAGGAGTTTGGGATTTCTGATTTCGCACTACATACTTTAAGTTCATACACTCTCTCCACTTTTCTTTCTAGCTATCAATCACTTGCTTACTACCAGGTATTTCTCTTTCTTTCTCTATGCAAAAAGTATAGTTACTTTTGTGGGTGTCTGTGATGCTGGTATGTATTGCCTGCTGCATGGGTGTTTTGATTGGTCGATTTCTTGTATTTTTTTCTTTTAGCTAGGCTATCTGGGATTTTCTTTTTGAGATCTGGTATTGATCTGTTTTTTCTTTTGCTGGTGAAGTTTTGACCCTTTTCGTTATATTATTTTTTGGAGCTTTTAGGGTCTGTTTAACTGGAAATTACAGTTGTTTTTAATCTGGGTCTGGTCTTGTTGGAAATAAGTTCAAAATAAAGAATTCTTCTTATTTTAGTTTGGAAATAGATTCAGAGCTTTGTATCATTGGAAGTTTAGTGTTTCGGTGTGTTCGTATGCTTTTGATAACAGCTCTTAAGAGATTGTCTGATAATCCTTTTATGCTGTTTTATTATATTATAGTGGCTCCTTATGTTAAAACATAATAATTTAATTTAATTTAACGGATATTTAACTTGTTGAGCAAGTTCCGCACCGCTATAATACCACACGTATGATTTATAATGATGCCTTGCTGCATGTTTGTAACTTCATAAATTGAATTCAATTCGGAAGTTTTAGTAAAATCTCGTGTTTAAAACCCTTTTGAGTGTTAAGAATTGAATTTCAAATGAAATTTAATCTCTAAAAGTACTACAAAAGTAAATCAGAGTTTAATCAATGTACAACTTTAAAGTAGAGAAATTTAATGTTAAAATTAACTTTCTCAAAATACCCATCTAGCTCTTTCTTTTTTTAAAAAAAAAAAACCTTTGAAGAAATAAGATAAAGGTGATGAGAGTAATATAGGAAACAAAATGAATTGAATTTTATCCCCTCCAATCATGTGAACTCAACTTATTTATCAACCAAATTCAAATCAAACACTATATTGAATTCAGCTACAGCAGATAATTGGTCCCAAAAAACGCATTACATCATGTTTGTAACCCTCTGCATTGAATTCAATTTAGAGGTTTTAATAAAATCTCATGTTTGGAATCATTTTGAGTGTTAAGAATTGAATTTCAAATGGAATTTAATCTTTAAAAATGCTACAAAAATAAACTGATCAACCTCTCTAATTTACAATTCTAATTTATATTTCCAAAGTGAAGAATCTCTCTCTCTCTCTAACATTGAAGAAATAAGATGAAGTTGATGAGAGTAATATAAGAAACAAAATGAATTGAATTTTTACTTCCAAAGATGTGAATTCAACTTATTATAGAGCTTGTGTCTGTTCTGTATTGACATGCCTATCTAACAAAAGTTCAAGCCCTTCTGGACTATTGCCTTAATCTGATTTTTTTGGAGGGGCGGGTGAAACAGTGTCTGATTGTAAGGATTTATGTACAAAATATCAGTTTATTGTTTGCCCCTTGCATGTCTCATCCAGACATTAAAAACAGAAGTTTAATGCTTGTACTCCTCTTTTTTGTTTGGTTTGCAAGTTTGGCTCTTCTGTGACAAGTGAAATATATTCATTATCTTTAGTGGTGATATTAACACATATTTTTGCTTTTCAATATGGTTGTGCCCCCACCTCAATAACTTCATGCTATGGCTTGAATGCTCTCCATGGTTTCCCTTTTTACTCATTTACAATTATGGAAGCATCTGATAGGTGCTGTCAGCAGGATATGTTGTACTTGTTCAGCATGCATGTCATTATTCCTTAATCCACAAGTTAAATATTCATCATCTTTAGTGGTGATGTTAATGAATATTTTTGCTTTTCAATATGGTTGTGCCCTCACCTCAATAACTTCATGCTATGGCTTGAATGCTCTCCATTGTTTCCCTTTTTACTCATTTACAATTATGGAAGCATCTGATAGGTGCTGTCAGCAGGATATGCTGTACTTGTTCAGCATGCATGTCATTATTCCTTAATCCACAAGTTAAATATTCATCATCTTTAGTGGTGATGTTAATGAATATTTTTGCTTTTCAATACGGTTGTGACCCCACCTCAACTTCATGCTATGGATTCAATGCTCTCAATTGTTTCCTTTTTACTCATCTGATGGAAGCATCTGATAGATGCTGTCAGCAGGATTTTTTTTAATTTTTTAACATCATGTCATTAACCTTAATCCACAAGTTTTTTTACCTGTTCAACATCATGTCATTAACCTTAATCCACAAGTGACAAATGGTTTCCTCTGTGCAGTCATGGCAGGTCTGGCACCAGAAGGATCGCAATATGATGCTAAGCAATATGATGCCAAAATGAATGATCTGTAAGTTCCTTATTTGAAACTCTAGCTGAATAGCAATAGTTATTTTCATTGGAATATATAATTGACTTCCATGCATGTGTTGACAACGATGCAGGCTTGCAAATGATGGGCAAGATTTCTTCACAATGTATGAGGAGGTTTTTGAAACCTTTGATTCGATGGGATTGCAAGAGAACCTTCTGAGGGGCATCTATGCCTATGGTAGGTATTGACTGGCTTCATATCTTCGCATGTTCTTTCATTTGGCATCTTAATCAGTTGATGTTAAGATATGACTGTTCTAGTTGCAGTAGCTACCCTGTTCTTTAGGTTCTTTTGTTTTGCATTTTAAAAAATCCAGGTCTGCTGGAATCATGATATTTGACCTATGATTACTGTTTGCTTATTGGAGAACTTCTTACCCTTCTTTTACTATGTTTAGATTCTGTTTGGTTCCATGTCTTTCTTTCTTTCTTGTTCTGATTGATGCATTGTAATCTTTCTTTTCAAGGTTTTGAGAAGCCATCTGCAATCCAGCAAAGAGGAATTGTTCCATTTTGTAAAGGCCTTGATGTGATTCAGCAGGCACAATCTGGAACTGGGAAAACAGCAACTTTCTGTTCTGGCATTCTCCAGCAACTTGATTATGGTCTGGTGCAATGTCAAGCATTGGTCCTGGCTCCCACAAGGGAACTAGCACAACAGATTGAAAAGGTTATGCGAGCACTTGGTGATTATCTCGGTGTCAAAGTTCATGCTTGTGTTGGTGGCACAATTGTTCGTGAGGACCAACGCATTCTTCAAGCTGGTGTTCATGTTGTTGTTGGCACACCTGGTCGTGTGTTTGACATGTTGAGAAGGCAGTCACTTCGGCCAGATTACATTAAAATGTTTGTCTTGGATGAGGCTGATGAAATGCTTTCACGTGGTTTCAAGGATCAGGTTTGCATCCATAGTGGCTTCAAAGTTTTGTTTTCTTTGCCTGTTCAGAGACTTGAGAGCTCTTAGTTGGCTTTTTTGTTTTTTAAATTTCTTTTTCTAATACTTTTTTTTCCTGGCTGTCAGATCTATGATATTTTCCAGTTGCTGCCATCAAAAGTACAAGTTGGTGTGTTTTCCGCTACTATGCCACCTGAAGCTCTGGAGATCACAAGGAAGTTCATGAACACGCCTGTGAGGATCTTGGTTAAGCGTGATGAGCTTACTCTTGAAGGTATCAAGCAATTTTATGTCAATGTCGATAAGGAGGAGTGGAAGCTTGAAACACTATGTGATCTATATGAGACCCTAGCCATCACTCAGAGTGTCATTTTTGTTAACACCCGGCGCAAGGTTGACTGGCTGACAGACAAGATGCGAAGCCGTGATCACACAGTCTCGGCTACTCATGGAGATATGGACCAGAACACTCGTGATATCATTATGCGAGAATTCAGGTCCGGCTCTTCTCGTGTTCTCATCACAACTGATCTCCTGGCTCGTGGTATCGATGTTCAGCAAGTTTCCCTTGTCATAAATTATGATCTGCCGACTCAACCAGAAAACTATCTTCACCGTATTGGACGAAGTGGACGGTTTGGAAGAAAGGGTGTTGCTATTAACTTTGTGACAAGTGATGATGACAGGATGCTGTTTGATATCCAGAAGTTCTATAATGTGCTCATCGAGGAGCTGCCATCGAATGTGGCCGATCTCCTTTGATGAGATTTTTTTGTGACGGTTGAGGGAAATGGTATCTTATTTTGCTTGTACTATTTAACGTATTGTTTTCTCTTCGTTCCTGTTTAGGGTTGTTAAATTTTATGTTCAGAGACATCTCTGACAGTTGAATCTCACGTGGGTCCTCCATTATTACAGGCTCTACTTGTTATGAAAGGCTTGTCAGGTCGACTGGTTATCTTAAAGCGTTGTTTGCATGTTGTGTTTTTGTAATGTGCACCCTCCTTTTTCCTTCTATAAGCTGGCGTCAAAATTGTTGCTTGTTCATTGTTCCTCTATAAGCAGAGTATCATTAGGATCCCGTTTTCGTAATATGAATTTTGAATTATTACCATTCGAGTGTGGGTGCCAGCTTGATACAAATTGCTCGTGCTGTTTCATCAATTGGATGAGCAAATTGATCAATTCCCCACTATTCACCTAATGTGCGTGAAATAATACATGATAGCCTGCATGTTTTGCACCATCAATTGGATGAGCAAATTTTTACCCTTGTAAAGCACTTGTGAATCTAATTGGAGTTGATTTTTTTTTTAATTTATTCAAGTTAATTTTTGGTTTTTTGGATGATTAAATGGTGATGTAGAGCTAGAAATGAGTTCTTTTATGGGAAAGAATTGACAATAATGGTTTTAGGGTCCTCCAAGTGAATCCTCAAATCTTTGACCACTCATGTAATTGAAATCTTGATGGATAGACCTACTTCATTTTCCACTATAGACAACGACGAGTTGCCTGTTTTATTTTCTTAAATAAGGTTGACGATACGTCAACTACCCTTGTTAAATAACAGGGAACAAAGACAACGAAAGCTGGGTGGATGCGCATGCCTACCCTTGTAGGACAACACGCATCTACCCTTTTTTTTGCTGGGTTATATGCTTGGCCCATCTATGCCCATGAGTTTTTTTAAACAATCTTAATTAAATCTTAATTATAATAAAATAATTAAAATTATCTTTAAATGTTATTCCATTAAAGAACAATCAATTTGGATTTTATTTTCAAACAAAATTATAATATTGTTTTAGTAGTATCATCAATCCTGTGGTTAACTATTATACATAAATTTACTATTTATATTTATTTTAAATTTTTGGTCATGAATAATCTATGAAAATAGAATTTATATGATGTTAACTATTATAATGTTATGTTTTTTAAATAATTTTCTCATCTTAATTATTCTATTTTCTTTGGTTACTTCAGGCATGATTTTCATTTTTTTTAATGAAACTTGCTTTTCATATAATGATAAGGTTTTTCATTAATAAAATTAATAAAAAATTTATTCATTAAAAAAAAGAAATACATTAATAAGGAATATATATATATATATATATATATTCCGATTATTTTAAATTATTGAAGTTTTTGCAAAAAATAATATCTTAATTGTCTTTATTTTTAATTCAAAAAAAAACATGCTATTGCTAAAAAAGATATTTTTGTAAAAGAATAATTTGTTTAATAATGTATTTTTTAATTAAAAAAACCAGAGTTTAAACTGTAACCTTGCACACAAATATTTACTCTAATCATTAAAAAAAATCAATTTGAAGAATTATCCTTCAACATTAGGCAAGTTACATAATTAATATAAAATAAAAAAGTGTTGTGTTTTTTGTGTGTAGTGATGCACGAAATGGAATTACGATATCTACAATATTGCATATGGAATTAAAAGGAGGAACATCAACTGCGGAAAAAATCCTTGAAGATCATGTTTCTTTTATTAATGATAACTAGTTAGTGTTCCCACGTTACCTTACATTGCAGAAAATATTTTAAGTTAATTTATACTATAAGAGAAAAAAAAAAGATAGCAATATGAATATATTTTTTACCTAAAGATTAAAATGGATATGAATGCAAATTTATACTTCTATTATTATGAATGCATCATACAGATATGACTTATCTATCAAAAATTTAATAAAAAAAAATTAAATTAAATCACAATAATCACTTAAAAGTATTATGAAATTTTCAAAACTATCTAAAATTTTAATTACTATTTAAAAAATAGTTAAACTAACCAATTAAAAAAAAGAGAGGATATTAATTGAAAACTACATTAAAATTAAATTAAATTAAATTAAAATATTAGGTGTTGCTATACTTGAAAGTTGTAGAGGGAGTCTTGCACACTTTTTTTTTCTTGTAAAAAAAGTATCAGATTTTTTATTTTTCAATATAATTTGATATTTTAAAAAGTGATTAGTACTTAAAAGTGTATTTTTATTAAGGTTTTATATCATCATTTTGCACTTGAAGTATCAATAACTCCTTAACTAAAACATATTTTATAATAACATATCTAATAATATAAGATATCTTTAATTTATGATAAATATTCATTTTAAATGCAGGCCTATCACATAAATAAAAAGATTGATTGATGAGTTTAAGAACTGAAATTGAAAGGACAAAGAGATGGCCAACCTTAGAAAAGAGATGTCGGTGTAGTCCAAACTGGAATACTGTTCAATAATTGGATCATATTTGGAGCTGTAAATCTTTAATTTAGGTCTACTTTATATGGATGGAAAGGTAAGACATATACCTACAATTTTCATATGGAGCCCAAGATTTAATAAAGTCATTTTCAAGTCCAAATTGTAACAACAATGAAGTAGTCCGAATCTATCCTACAACTCGAATACTGTTCAGTGTTTGACCTATATTTGGAGTTCTAGAAGTCCAATTGACCTTTATTTTTTTTTTGGAAAGCTAAGACAATTTTCTACAACTTTCATGTTTTCAAGTGGTTCCAATTCTAACTTTATCAATGATGTTTTGGGCAGACAAGAGAAGATAAGGATTGTCACCAAGTCAAGAGTTGGCTACCCACTCATCAATTAGTCATCGAATCAATAGTTTCTAATTTTGACCTATAAAAGGAGGCATTTACCATTCATTTAGGCATCTTGGTCTCCAAATCAAGATTATGCTTTTGCTTTCTCTCTTTGTATTTTTGTAATGTTTAGGTTTTGTTTTCATTAATATCTTGTTTATGCCTTTCATTTCCTTTCCCTTCCTTAGTTAACTTTTATCTTATTTATGTTCTTATCTTGTTTATTTATTTTTCTTTCTTTCATTATGTTTAGCTAAGTTTATTCTGTCAAGGTGAAAAGGTTACACTAATGGTGTAAGAATAAGTAAAGTGTAAACTTAACATGGACTTTAATGTTTGATACTAACATGTTTTGTATTTGTTATCTTGTTCACTCTTTAATACTTTGCTTGTTAAATGACTAATCTAGATTTATATTGTATAACACTTGGTACATCAAATGCTTGGCACGTTCATAGCCAATACTGTATGGTATAA
Organism: Populus euphratica; assembly: GCF_000495115.2. Taxonomy (NCBI): domain Eukaryota; kingdom Viridiplantae; phylum Streptophyta; class Magnoliopsida; order Malpighiales; family Salicaceae; genus Populus; species Populus euphratica. The sequence goes on from NW_011500000.1 coordinate 605,606, forward strand.
CCGACACCTGTATTATGAAAGGAACTTGATTTGTTGCTAACATAAGTTATAATCATAAATGTCTGACAACATTTATAAGTATTAGCATTAATCGAATAAGATCACTAATATAATCATGTTAACAATTTATAATCTGATTGGAATTTTCTTTGTGTGTGGTTTTTAACTGAATAATAAGAGTTTATACAACACTTGTTTGACATACCATTAGTGGATCCTTTAACCTTGATATTTGTTGTTATCATTATTTAATCCTTATATTAATATTCCATCTCAAAGTTCTCATCATCTTCTTCTTCTTCTACTTCTTTTTCTTTATTATTATTATTATTGGTATTATGATTAGTACTTAAAAGTGCATTTTTATCATGGTTTTATATCATCATTTTACACTTGAAGTATCAATAACTCCTTAACTAAAGCATGTTTTATAATAATATATCTAATAATATAAGATACCTTTAATTTGTGGTAAATGTTCATTTTAAATGCAGGCCTATTACATAAATGAAAGGATTGATTGATGACTTTAAGAACTTAAATTGCAAAGGCAAAAAGATGACCAAAATTAGAAAAGAGATGTCGGTGCAATCTAAACCGGAACACTGTTTGGTAATTGGGTCATATCTGGAGCTATAAATCTCAGATTTAGGTCTACTTTATATGGATGGAAAGGTAAGACATAGACCTACAACTTTCATATGGAGCTCAAGATCTAAAAAGGCTATTTTCAAGTCCAAATTATTGCAATAACAAAGAAGCCCGAAGCTGTCCTCTAGCCCGAGCACTGTTCAGTATTTTGGCCATATCTGGAGTTCTAGAAGTCCAAATGAGCTGAAGTTGTTACACAAGAAAGCTGAGACAATTGCCTACATCTTTCATGTTTTCAAGTGGCTCCAATTTTGATGTTATCAATGATGTTTTGGGTAGACAAGAGAAGATAAATCTTGGTTTCCAGATCAAGATCATGCTCTTGCTTTCTCTCTTTGTATTTTTTGTAATGTTTATGCTTTGCTTTCATTAATATCAAGTTTATACCTTTCATTTCCTTTCATTTACTTAGTTAAATTTAATCTTATTCATGTTCTTATTTTGTTTATTTATTTTTCTTTCTTTCATTATGTCTAGCTAAGTTTATTATGTCAAGGTGAAAAGGCTGCACTAATGGTGTAAGAATAAGTATAGTGTAAACTTAATATGGACTTTAATGGTTGATACTAACACATTTTGTATTTGTTATCTTGTTCACTCTTTAATGCTTTGCTTGTTAAATGACTAATCTTGATTTATGTTGTATAACACTTGGTACAACAAATGCTTGGCACTTTCATAGTTCATACTGTATGGTATAACCGACACTTGACCTATGAAAGGAACTTGATTTGTTGTTAACATAAGTTATAATCATGAATGCTTGACGAGATTTACAAGTACTAGCATTAATCGAATAAGATGACTAATGTAATCATGTTAACAATCTATAATCTGATTGGAACCTCCTTTGTGTGTGGTTTCTAATTGAATAATAAGAGTTTATACTATACTTGTTTGACATACCATTAGTGAAACCTTTAACCTTGACATTTGTTATTATTATTGTTTAATCCTTACATTAATTTTCCATCTCTAAGTTCTCATCATCTTCTTCTTCTTCTCTTTCTTTATTATTATTATTACTATTATTATTATTATTATTATTATTATTATTATTATTACGACTACTACTATTATTATTATTATTATTATTATTATTATTATAGTTATTATTGTTATTGTCATTGTTGTTATTATTGTTATTACTATTATTATTGTTGTTGTACTATTGTCGTTTATAATTTGTACAATTAACCTCCCTGTGGTTCGACCCCGGTCTTACCGGGTTATTTATTACTTCGACACTCCTGCACTTGGGAGAAGACATCAATCTTTTAGTCGTGTCAAGTTTTTGGCGCCGTTGCCGGGGAGGTAAGTTTTGTATAAATTATAATATTTATTTTATTTTCTCTTTTCACTTTTCTTGTATATAACTTTGTTTCTTTTCTCTTGTTTCTTCTTCTCTTGTTTTCTTTTTCCTTTTATTCTATTCCTACACGTGCATGAGAGTGTGGTCACGTACATCAAGTGGTAGATTTTGTAGGGTATCCTCATCATTTTCAAAAAATATGGCCGAATAAGATAATCAATCACTTCACAATGAGAATAATGAGAATAACCGTGCTAGAACACTTAGAGATCACATGAATCCCACAAGAACAAGTGCACCATCATGCATAATTTTTCCTCCCGATGCATCTCATTTTATTTTTAAGCCAGGTATTATTCAACTTTTACCTTTTTTTCATGGCTTAGAATTGGAAAATCCATACTTGCATTTAAGAGAATTTGAGGAGGTTTGTAACACATATAATAATTTAAATCGTAGCATGAACACCATCAGATTAAAGCTTTTTTCTTTTTCATTAAAAGATATAGCAAAAACATGGCTATAAAATTTAAGACCAGGATCCATTCGTGCTTGGGATGAAATGCAACAATAGTTTTTGAAGAAGTTTTTCCCATCTCACAAAACAAACTCTTTCAAAAGACAAATCACTACTTTCACTCAAAAACCAGGAGAAACATTTTACCAATGTTGGGATAGGTATCGAGACTTACCTAGTACTTGCCCTCATCATGGTTTTGAAACATGGAGATTGATTTCACATTTCTATGAAGGGTTAACACCTAAAGATAGGCAAATGGTTGAATTGATGTGCAATGGAACTTTTGAAGATAAAGACCCTGATGAAGCAGTGGAGTACTTAGACTTGTTAGCTGAAAATGCTTAAAATTGGGACACCGCGGGTACTTATGAGGCACTGAGTAAAACTCAACCTCAAACATCTAGTGGAGGTATGTACAACCTTAGAGAAGATCATGACTTTCAAGCCAAGTTTGCATCTTTAGCTAGAAAAGTCGAGGCACTAGAATTGAAAAAGAGTGGTCAATTAAAATCTGTTGAAAACATTGTGTGTCAAATGTGTGAAACAAATGAACACTCAACCAATAATTGTCCAACCTTGCCTTCTTTTAAGGAATGTCTCCATGAACAAGCCCATGCTTTAAACAGTTTCCAAAGGCCCAACCATAACCCATACTCGCAAACATACAACCTTGGTTGGAGAAATCACCCAAATTTCAGTTGGAAGAGTGAGAATAACAATGCACAAACTTCACAACCACCATTTCAAGCACACCATAATTTCCAAAATTCTCATGGATATGCACCTCCTTATGCTCCACCTCCTAGAAGAAATCTTGAGAAAACATTACATGCATTCATTGAAAAGCAAGAGACAATCAATACTCAACTTGCTCAAAACATGACAGATTTTAAAGATACTCTTGCAAAATTAACATCTACTCTCAGTTTCCAAGAGAAAGGTAAGTTTCCATCTCAACCACAACAAAATCCCAAGGGGCAATACAATGCAAATGCTAGTTCCGGAAGCCAACACATGGATCAAGTCAAATCAGTCACTATTCTGCGCAGTGTTAAGGTTATTAAAAAACCCTCTCTTGAACCTTATGAGAAAGATGATGAGTCAATCTCTGAGGGTAAGGAAGAGGTTGAATCTGAAAATTGCAAAGAAATGACTGATTCTCCGCCAACACTTCCATTTCCTCAAGCCATAACCAAACAAAGGAAAGTCAATCACAACTCTGAAATTTTTGAAATTTTCAAACAGGTAAGGATCAATATACCTTTGCTGGATGCTATTAAACAGGTTCCTTCCTATGCTAAATTTTTGAAAGATCTATGCACTGTGAAGAGGAAACTGAATGTGAAAAGGAAAGCCTTTCTAGCCGAACAAGTAAGTGCTATTCTTCAAAATAATAATGCTTTGAAATATAAAGACCCTGGTTGTCCTACAATTTCTTGCTTTATTAGAGAGCATAAAATTGAAAGAGCCTTACTTGATCTCGGTGCTAGTGTGAATCTAGGTGAGTTAAAACCAACTTCTATATCTCTTTTACTTGCCGATAGATTTATAAAAGTGCCTAGAGGAATAATTGAAGATGTGTTAGTATAAGTCGATAAATTCATTTATCCTATGGATTTTATTGTCTTGGACACAGAACCTATTGAAGCATGTAATTCATTTCCTATTATTTTAGGACGTTCGTTTCTTGCAACTTCTAACGCATTGATTAATTGTAGGAATGGACTGATGAACCTATCATTTGGAAACATGACATTGGAGATGAATATTTTCAACATTTGCAAGCAACCTAAAGATGATAATGATTTACAAGAAGTAGATCATATTGATGAATTAGTTTATGATCAACTTGAATATACTTTAAGTAAAAATGAATTGGATGAATCTGAAGATTTGCAAATGATTTATTTTGAGGAAGAAATCGCGGATGAAAAACGCACCGAAAATGTTGATACGAATCTTTTGTCAATAGTGACAACAGATTCGACATCTGACATCACATCAATCGATGATTACTTTCCTAATGAATCCTTACTTTCTCTTAGTCCAATACCTTGGTATGATAAAAATATCAATTTTCTTGCTTTAGGAGATTTGCCAGCTGATTGGAGTATCCAAGACAAAGAAAAGTTTTTGAACAAAGTGAAGAGCTTTTATTGTGATGACCCTAACTTATTCAACTATTGTCCTGAACAAATATTTCAAAGATTTATTCCCGACAATGAGGTAAGTAGTGTCATTAAACTTTGTCATTCTAAAGCATATGGAAGTTATTTCTCGTAAAAAAAGACAGCAACAAAAATCTTTCAAAATGGATTTTATTGGCCCACTATGTTCAAGGACACGCATGCATTCTACAAATCTTGTGAAAATTGTCAAAAAGTTGACACTGGTCAAAAAGTTTTGTTTTATAATTCTCAACTCTATTCATTCCCTAGAGAGCTAAGATCAAGATGGAACAATCCTTATAGGGCCTGTGATATTGAGAATTCAATAAATGACAATGTTTTTAAGGAAAATGGATATCGTTTGAAAGCTTACTTTGATAATTTTCCTAGTGAAAATGAATCAATTGGTTTGAATGATCTTGTAGATAAAACTTGATTATTTTATTTTTCTCACATTGTTTTTGTTTTAGTGATTTTTGCTAGTTTCTCTCACCTTGGTCAAATGACGGATAACGGTACTCCGTGACTTAAGTCGGTTCTTTCAGTTTCCCACAATAACTGATATCTGTGTATATATTTGTGCAATTCTTTGAATCTCTCTTCCAATTCTTATTTGATAATGGACACTAATCTTGAAAAATTGAAAAAGTATTTTCCCGCTCTACCTCAGAATGCGATTACAAAAATTTACCGTGCTAGATGTGCAAGATTGAGATTGTTAATGAATCATGGAATTCCTGAAGATATTCGCTGGTTGATTGAAGCAAAGGTCCGATTATCAGGTGAGTCCTCTAATTCCTTCATTTCACACTTGCCTGGAATAGGTAAAAGCACTTTTGCAAAGAAATATCGTGCAAAACAACTAGAAGTCTGTCATCGATGTGCTAGAGGGACTTGTAATACACAATGTTGTTCTTTAGGAATGGTATCTATAAACCGTGAAGATAAAATACAATTCATTAAGGATGGTCTGAGTAAGTAGTCTTTAGATAATCTTCTATTAACTCTTGAGATGCATCCTAGTGGAGATGTGCATCGTGCAATTCATGATTTATGGCCACTATTTCATAAAGAACATGATCGACTTAGTCTTGGCAATCTGACTAAAAAAGACCCTGTTTGCCAGTTTTTAAGAAAACTGGATGGGAAGCCTATCCTCGACCCATAGAGGGCGTTTAAACCGTTCTTGGACGTAAAACCACGGGAAGATGTGAGCCACAATCACAACTACCTGTACATACACATGCTTTTTTAAAAGTAAATAAATAAATACATAAATAAAAAGAGAGAGAGAGAGTGTGAGACTCCAGCTGGTCTCCATATAGGTGGTATGATTGCCCTTCTAATTTCTCATCTATAAAATCCTCTCTTCCTTCCTTTCATTTATACTCAACCCATATATTCAACAAATACATAAGTGTGTAGAAATGGCAAGTTCCTCAAGTCATCATATAAGAAATATTTGTGTTTTCGGTGGATCTAGTTTTGGGAAAGAAAAGGAGTTTTTAGAATCAGCAATCATCTTGGTCAAGTGCTAGCTGAGAGAAAGATTCATTTAGTGTATGGGGGAGGCAGTCTTGGGTTAATGGGAGGTGTGTCAATAGCTATATTTTTAGGAGGTAGTCAAGTTTTGGGGGTTGTCCCCGAAGCTTTAGCACAAGGGGACATCATTGGAAAAACAATTGGAGAAGAACTTCAGGTCTCCACAATGTCGACTCGAATGAATGCAATGTTTAACCATGTTAATGCCTTCATTGCTTTACCAAGTGGTCTAGGCACATTGGAAGAGATCTTTCATATTTCCTCTTGGGCTCAACTGCACATTCACCATAAACCCATAGGTTTGTTAAATATTAATGGTTATTATGATAAGTTGTTGTCTTTTCTTGATCATGCTGTGGAACAGGAATTTCTAACATCTTCTGTACGACAAATCATAATCTCTGCTGCTACTGCTAAACAATTGATTGACCAACTACAATCTTTCATTCCTGTAATTGATCCTTCCATGAGTCGCATAAATTGGTCAACTAAGGAAAGCCGTAAAAAGCTTAGATTGGATTTGAGCCTTCATTTATGAATTTTTGTGTCTTTTGGTTTTATTATTGTGTTTTGTTATTTCTTATTTTTGTTTCAGTGTGTTTCAAGTTTGTCAGTGTTCGTTATTTCAGGTGATATCTTATATACTCTATCTTTCTACCTTTAAACATTGAGGACAATGTCTCGTTTTGGTTGGGGGGAGAGGGTAGTAGTTGATAAAAAAAAATTGTTTTTCATTTTATAAAGCATGTGCATAATTGTTGTTACTAGGATGGCAGAGTAAAGGAGCTCTTTTGTTAAAGTGACTCTTAAGACGCATCTTAGTAACCATTCTTAACAAGGTCTATTATAATACTTCTTGAAATATTCAGGTTTACAAACTCTCGCATTGTTATCACTTAATTCTGCTCATATACTTATTTAACATGTATTCTTAAACCTTAATTTACACACACACACTTTAACATATGATTGTAGGTTGCATATTGGATTATTACATTATTTATGTTCTTTTGTTAAAGGTAGCAACTAAGGAAAAGAGATTGTATATAATTAAAAAAAAATAAAAAACAAAAAAAAATGATGATAATAATAAAAATGTAGATAAGTTTGGTTTCGTAGCCTCCCTAACCTAAGCAATTAAGCCCAAATGGGTGTTTTAACACCTAATACCCTAAAGTCAACTGACTTGAGAGCTATTGGCCCAACGCTTGTTACATGGGTTGAGGAGAAAAGCTTAAGGCAATCAAACATTGCACTATCTACATATTAGTATATGCAACCCGAGTTACTAAGCTCGTAGGGGTGTCTTAACACCTAATGCCCTAAGACCAACTGGTCTGGGAGTCATTAGCTGAAAGATCGTTACATGGGTTAAAGATGCATGGTGTTTTTAAATTATATGTATATATATTTAAAAAAAAACAAGAAGAAAAAAAAAGACAAAAATAATAATCCCAACCCAAGGAAGTTAACCTTAAACATTAGAACAAAAATTTTGTTTTCTTCCAAGAAAAGCCCCATAATTATGTGTTGATACATTGAGTACAAAAGAAAGGTTTATGAATATCTTGTTAAGAGGTATTGAGCAGGTATATAAATTTAACAAGAGTTTGTTTATCTGGATAGATTAATAGAAGTTAAATGATGAATACCTTGCTTTGTGGAATTTACAAATTATTTTTCTATTTTAACGCTTTGATTACTAGGGACTAGTAATAAGCTGGTTGGGGGTGTGATTAGTACTTAAAAGTGCATTTTTATCATGGTTTTATATCATCATTTTGCACTTGAAGTATCAATAACTCCTTAACTAAAGCATGTTTTATAATAATATATCTAATAATATAAGATACCTTTAATTTTTGGTAAATGTTCATTTTAAATGCAGGCCTATCACATAAATGAAAGGATTGATTGATGACTTTAAGAACTTAAATTGTAAAGGCAAAAATATGACCAAAATTAGAAAAGAGATGTCGGTGCAATCCAAACCAGAACACTTTTGGGTAATTAGGTCATATCTGGAGCTATAGATCTCAAATTTAGATCTACTTTATATGGATGGAAAGGTAAGACATAGGCCTACAACTTTCATATGGAGCTCAAGATCTAAAAAGGCCATTTTCAAGTCCAAATTATTGCAATAACAAAGAAGCCCGAAGCTGTCCTCTAGCCCGAGCACTGTTCAGTATTTTGGCCATATCTAGAGTTCTAGAAGTCCAAATGAGCTGAATTGTTTACACAAGAAAGATGAGACAATTTCCTACAACTTTCATGTTTTCAAGTGGCTTCAAGTTTGACGTTATCAATGACGTTTTGGGCAGACAAGAGAAGATAAGGATTGTCATCAAGTCAAGAGTTGGCCACCCACTCATCAATTAGTCATCAAATCAATAGTTCCTA
>NW_011501552.1:0-34898 GCF_000495115.2 Populus euphratica
TTCATTTGAAATGGCGCGTGACAGTTTACAGTAATCGAATCATAATCAATAGCCATTTGATTTCCCTCATTTCTTTTCTCTCTCTTAATATGTAATGTACACCATTATTTTTTTTTCAATTTCAATCTTCAATATATTAATTTCTTATTTTGTTCCTTTTTCCATTTATAAAAGTTTTTATTCCTTTTAATTTAGTCTTTTAATTGCAATTTCTCATGTGTTTGGTTTTTCATTTCTGTTCTTATTTTTTGAAATTTCTAAATTTGTCCTTGATACTTTTGTTGAAGTTTTTTTCCCTTTTAATTTCATCCTTTAATCAATTTTTTGGTTGTTTTATTTTTTTCAATTTGACCCTCATTTTTTAGATTTTTTTAAAAGTTATTTTTCAATTCAATTAAACCCTCTAATTATCAATGTTTTCTCACCCTTATTTTTTTCGATCCTTTTATGTTATTAATTTTTTTTTTTGGTTTCATCTTTCGACATTTAATTTGTTAGGAATTTGGCTTTGTATGATCTTATTTTTCTGCATTAGTTATTCATTAATATTGGCCTTATGATTATTTTTATGTTTTTTTCTATGGGTTTATCTCAATTTCATGATCTAAGTCACAATATTTGCATGACTTTTTTTAATATAACTTTTTTTTAGTTGTTTTGTTTCTATTTCAATTTTTGATGTATTGTTTTAATTCATTTATAATTTTTTTATACAAATGAATTTTTGTAATAAAAAAATTATTTTTAAATTATATTGCTAATATATTCGGCCTTACATCAATTTTTTTTTAAATAGTTTATTCAGTCAATTTCATTTGTGTTTATCTTTTAAGTCATGAGTTTTTTAAAATATAGATTTATCTTTTATTTATTTAAATAAATATACTTAATAAACATAATCATATCCATGTCTCATTTTATGTTATGAAATATCTTGATTTTGCTTACATATTCTTTTAAATTTATAGTTTGAATTTTCTGTTGTAAAAAAATATTGTGAAGCAACTTGCATACCATATTAGTTTTTATACTAGATTTAGTTTTCAATGTTTTGATTATTATTTATTTTCTTTTTAAATTTTTGATAATTAAGAATTTTGTTTAAGATTTTTTTTATATTTTATATGATCATTTCAGTTTCATGACCAAAGTTGTTATTTTGAAGATTAACCTAATTTAATTTTAATTTTAATTTTTTAATTTTATTATTTGATATTAAGTTTTTGGGTGCGTGACGGCGCATGAGGACGATTTGAAAGTCCAATTTCGACGCTGTTTTCACTAGTGGCTTTGTCTCTTCTTCCTCTATAAAGTGGTATGGTCAAAACACATTTTTGATAACTTTTATTTTTGAGCAAAATTAAACACCACTCTAAACTATTTGCTCTAATACTAATTGTTGCGGAATCTTAACCAGTGATATACTGATATTTACTCATTAGAGACTAAGCATACTGACACAATATTTAACATAATTCGACAAATCATATACATCCATAGGAGAGTCAATATTATTAGAGATATAGTAAGGATACAAAACAAATACATGGAGAAGAAGGATCATATTCACTCTAACTCAACTCTCAACTCACACACACTGCTGCATATAGCAACAGTGTTGCTGCCCATGATAGCGTCTCCTCTTTCTCTTTTTTTCTCTTCACTCCCTACACACTCTTATATTTTTGATCTCAAATAAAACTTCTTTTCATAAACATCAACGATAAGATAAAATTCACAAATTATGGCTGATTGGTAGTATTAATAATGACAACACATGAGTTGTATTATTTTTGTCAATTAATAGTGCGATTATCATTGTAATTTTTTGACAATGACAATTCTATTTCTCAGGTAAACTCCACATGCTCTATGATTATTGCACTTTAATCGCAATAATCCTAACATTACCGTAACTAGCAAGGAGCCTCCATGCTGTTGTTGGAAATTAAACAGAGAATAAGATGAACTGCAGACACAAATGCACTGAAGGGTATGCATCTTTCTATTTTCCCTCTTCAGATATTATAGAGTGGGAGTTGTACAGCAGCAGTAGCTTGAGTTGGCTTCAGCATTAGGAAGCCATTGTTAAACATGCGTGTTCTTTTTCCTGTTTTGAGGAATAAGGGCAGGTCTCAAGCCTGTGACCTCTCTCCTCCCTCCTTCTGTGCATTGAAATGGATGTTTATGGATACTTTGTCATTTATAAATTGGCAGGGATTTGGTTGATCCAATGAGATGTTCAATAAGTTCTGGTGCTGGTCTCGAGAGTAATAATTCTTAAACGATCCTGCTAAACTGCTGTCACAACCATTAGCTTCACTTGTTATCAGGGATGAATCAGAAGCACCAGCAACAACTAGTAGGTATGCAACACTAAAGCTATGAATAATTTGTTTCACAATAGAAAGGTCAAATTTTATGTTGTCTTAGCTTCGAGCTACCACTCTATCAGTAGTATTCTTCGAATCACCAATTCTTCACCAATTCTTGTACGATGTTCATGAGTATCAGACAGCCCTGGAGGTCTAAGAAAGATAGATTTAGCAGTGGAACAAGGGGATCAAAACCTAGGTGGTTAAGGCCAAATAATAATAAATGTGGTAAGGACATCTTTAGTACTCTTGTTAAAATATTTTTGGAATAATCTCCCTTGCTCTAATGTATGAAAACAAAAATTAAGATGAAAATTTCTCTTTGGTACTCTTGTTAAAATATTTTTAGAATAATCTCCCTTGCTCTAATGTATGAAAACAAAAATTCAGATGAAAATTTCACTCCTCGGGTTGCTCTACAAGTTCTTGAATGGAAGTTGCAGCTGTCTGACTGAAGAATGTAGTGCTCCCTACTTGTTGCATAGCTGTATATTTGTTTAACTATGTCAACCTATGCTAAGTCTAATAATGTTGCGAAAGGGTTGTAAAATTTAATGAAGATATTTTTCCTTTCTAGTTTCAGACATTAATTCAACGTTAATGTTTTTATTTTAGATGAGCTAAAGAGGAGAAATATGAAGTGGGAATCAAAGATAAGATGATGATCATCTCCTATACAGGGAGGTTAAACTCGGGACAAGTTTCGTATAAAATAACGGAGAAGTTGTCTCACTAACTGGTTAAAATCCATTGATATATATATTTCAAAACTACATCAAAATTCTTCTACATGCACGTTATTTCATTAGGTACCAAAAACGTTGTACGGCAAACTATATTTTTGCCTCCATAGCTTTCCCAACACTAATCTTATAGTTTCTAAAATGTTTCAACTTTACCACCGATAATTAAATAGCTAACAAAATGTTGGAACCGGCCCATAAGAAGCGAGGGATCACTTTGACAAACTAAACAAATTCAAAGGTTGCAACAAGTTTCACTGCATACAAAGATTCTTGGCGCACAAACCATATACATATAGAACAAAAATTAAAGAGAAGGGAGAAGGGATATTGCTTGAAAGAATCTTGTTTGAGTAGAAGGGTTGAGTTAGAAAACGTTTAAAAGACACAGATTATGCTAGGAATTCTGAACTACAGGGATAGGTATGGAGCATTTGTGAATCTGAAGTTATTCTTTTCTCTGTATCCCTGGCAAAGTCCATATACGAGGAAGAAAGACTTGAATATAAAAGTTGGAAACGATAGTTGACATGAAGTCTATGAAAGGAATACATTTTCAATGTACCAAGCTTTTCTTCGTTTCCAAGGAACAGCACGGCATATACTTTTCTTTCACTAGCAGAAGTGCTCAAGACATTAACTGTTCTGGGTTTGCTATGGTATAGGTGAGTTTGTTTCATTTTGCAACTCACAATAACCATATAATGTTGTTGTGTTTTTTGAGAAGCTGATGAATATGTAACAGGAAAGCCATGGACAAGAGAACTGATCATGTGAAGTGGGAAAAGGTCAAGGGTAGAGGGTTACTAGATTTAGTGTTTTCTTGGTCTATTCAAGATGTGCTCAATGAGGATCTTTACAAAGACCAGGTTCGTTAATTTCCAATAACATTATCTTGGAAAATCATGATCTTATTCCATGTTTTGTTAAGTTCTTCATAGTTTTTTTTAGAAGGAAAATATAGCTAGAAACTAAATAGAATAAGTTGAAAAACTAAGTTGTAGAAGAGTTACAACTTCTTTTATTAAATTGAAAATTTATTGTTGTTAATGATTAATTATTTGTCATTGATTTTTTATTACTTATCTTTTCCTGGAGATGAATTGATGTTTAAAAAATCTTATTGAAAAATAATTTCCAATAAAGTCTTAACTAAATTAAGTTTAACCATTTTAATTTGTCCCTTGGAACAAATTTTCTAACATGATGTTCTTTTAAGAGCTTTTGGATTTAAATTTCTGTCAAAACCAGTTAGTTTTTCTACTGCAAGATTTTCTTCAAAAGTTCGGCAAATTAAGCTCTTGAAAATTCATACCAAGATTTCCTGCTAGCCAGATTACATGCATGAGAATGATTCTGAACTCTGATATTGTCCCCTAATAGGTGGAGAAGATCCCAAACTCTTTCAAGTCAACAGCTCATTACATGAAAGCATTCATTCCACCCCTACATGTGGAAACACATGCTGATTTGCTTTCAAGTACAGAATCACTGGCTGAAGCACCAACTTGTAGAATACTGTGTGTTAGAAAATCTAAGGATTATAAGCCACCTAAAGACTTGTTTTACGAAATTTCGGTGGAAGAAACCACAGTTGGATATGTACCTTGGGTCGGGGATCTTATAGCCCTGACATATGTGCAACTGAAGTGCATTGATGATTTAAGGAAGACCCAGCAATCCTATCATGTTGCTTTCGTTCATGCCGTGGAAGGGGGAAATCGTTTGACACCCTCGATTCTGTCTTCGAAGCCCATAGTGGATGAAGAAGGCTTGAACAAGGGAACACTCTTTGCTGTTCATTTGATAAATCTGACGACAAATTTGCGAATATGGAGATCGTTGCACTTGGAACTCGAAGGGAGGAACATGAACGTTATTAAGAAAGTGCTGCAAAAAAATTTCAATGTAAGAACTATGATTCTGGTTTCTTGATTCAGCATCTCATTTTTGTAATCCCAGCTTTGAAGATGGAAAATTTGTTTGTTGTATTCATTTTTTTATTGAGCTTGACTGCATTTACAACTGATCTCATGCAGGATGGTGGAAATTGTTCTATTTGCTCTTCTAGTAAAATTAGTGATGCTGCCTCTGCCTGTATAAGGGATACATTACAGACTTTTAATTTAAACAGCTCGCAAGAAGCTGCGGTTTTAAGCTGTATTCACACAGCCAGATGCTGTCACCATTATTCTGTCAAATTATTAAAGGGTCCTCCAGGAACTGGGAAAACAAAGACAGCTAGTTGCTTATTACACTCACTATTAAGAATGAAATGCAGGACACTTGCATGTGCTCCAACTAACATTGCAGTGTTAGAAGTTGCAGCTCGTGTCGTGAGTACAGTTGCCGATGTAGTTGGATACGAAACTTATGGCATGGGAGACATAATTCTGTTTGGGAATCGGGAGAGAATGAAGGTTGATGGTGATCAGAATGGCCTTCTTCATGTATTTCTTGATCATCGTGCTGATATACTTGCGAAGAGCTTTGATACATCAACTGGCTGGAAACACAGTTTAGCTACATTGATAAGTTTACTTGAAGACTCTGAAGCGCAATACCATTTGTACTCGCAGGATAACATGGGAAAGGAAGGACTTTTGACTTGTGAGCGATTCGTATGGGAAAGATTTAATTTCTCCGGAAAGCATTTAAAGTTCTGTATTGTGAATTTGTATACACACTTACCGACTACTTTGATTTCATTAGAAGTGATGAGGATCATGACCAGGGCTCTTGATTTGATGACATCACTTGAAACCTTGTTGCTTAGTTTCAGTGCTGCCAATGAAGGTTTAAAGCAGATTCCAGGGGAAAATGAAGATGAAGAAAGAAGACTTCATGATCGTATAAAGTTGAGAAATGAAAAAAGGGAATGCCTCAATATTCTACGCTTACTTTCTCTAAAATTTCAGGTTCCAGAATTCGCTGATAAAAATGCTATTGAGAAATTCTGCTTATCAAATGCGTGCCTGCTTTTTTGTACCGTGTCAGGCTCTGCCAGGCTGCATAGTATAAGAATGGCACCTCTGCACTGCTTGGTGATTGACGAAGCTGCTCAGCTCAAAGAATGTGAATCAACAATCCCCTTACAACTCTCCGGCCTTCACCATGCTATTCTCATAGGAGATGAACGGCAATTGCCTGCCATCGTTAATAGCAAGGTTTGGATTTTCCTGAATGGTTCTATTCCTCTATCTTTTGATGCCATCAAAACCTTTTACTTTTTCATACCATAACATGTTTAAAATGCACCACTATTAGATTTCAGAGAAGGCTGGTTTTGGTAGAAGTTTGTTTGAGAGGCTCGTAAAGCTGGGATGCAAGAGCCATCTTCTAAACATTCAATATCGAATGCATCCATCAATAAGCTTATTTCCGAATACGGAGTTCTATGGAAGGCAGGTTTTGGATGCGCCGAACGTCAAAGAAACTGGCTACAGGAGACGGTTCCTCCAAGGAAACATGTTCGAATCCTACTCTTTCATAAATATAGCCCATGGAAAAGAGGAAGTTGTTGAGAAACAGAGTTTCAAAAATACAGTCGAGGCTGCTGCTGCTGCTGATATAGTTGGGAGACTTTTCAAAGGTTCTATTTAGAAATATCAGATGTTTCTGATGTATCTATAGATTTACAGAATTCTTTTGACTTCATGTTGATGTTACAGATATTAATGGCACTGGGAAGAAGGTTAGCATAGGTATCATATCACCATACCAGGCTCAAGTTCATGCAATTCAAGAGAAGATTGGGAAATTCATTTCAGACTCTGACAGTGCCTTTTCTGTAAGTGTTGGCACGGTTGATGGTTTTCAGGGTGGAGAGGAGGATCTGATAATTATCTCTACTGTTCGAAGCAATGAGAACGGATCGGTGGGTTTTGTTTCGAATCCTCAACGAACAAATGTGGCGCTGACTCGTGCAAGGTACTAAACAAGAATAGAGGAAACATCAGCAGCTCAAAAGTTTCGTTTCCTTTTTTTTTTTTGTCTCTCCATTCCTATTTGAACTTGTATATTTTCTCGTGTGGAGGTTTTGCCTCTGGATTTTAGGAAATGAAGCAACTTTAGTTAAGAGCGGCTCTATTTGGAAGAAGATAGTCAACGATGCGAAGCATCGGCAATGCTTCTATAATGCTGAAGAGGATGACAGTTTGGCTCAGGCTATTACAGAAAGCTTGATCGAGCATGGCCGACTGGATGTTCTACTACAAACTCACTCCCCATTGTTCCGGAATGCAAGATGGATGGTAAGCGTATTAGTTCTTAGCAAGTCTTGAATATTTTTTTAAGAAATATTGGATGAAAATTCCAACCAGGTGATGTTTTAATAATTGTTTATTAAAGATAAAACATATTGATATAATATTTAATATAATTCGATAAATAATCTAAATTCATGGAAGAAGTCATTTAATTGTATAAGGAGATAACAAGAATTACAATAATAAAAAAAAAAATCATTTACTTTTTGCAACTCTCAACTTTTCTCTTTTTTTTTTTGTTATAGTACTTCAATGAAAATATTATTTGTTGTCTTTAAAAACTCATTCTCTCATATATTTTTTATATATTTAGCTCTAAATACTTTTTTATTTCTTTTTTATTTTGCTCTTTAACTTATATCTTTATTTATAAATATAAATGGTCAAACAATTTGGTCATAACTTATAGCATTAATGGTGGTAGTATATTAGTTACATTATTTCATTTTATCTGGTGCAATTTGTTTGATAACACCCACCCATAATTATAACCTTTTAACAATTATATTTTTTCTTTTTTAGAGTAGGCTGTAAATACTGTTGCGCAGGCAACATCCCAACAATATTAACAGAATATACAATAGTTGCTGCTCTGCTGATCCATGGACGGGAGCAAGCCATTCTTCGGAACAGATATTACTGCTTCTTAGCCCACATTTTTGTCATGCACCGGTGCCAAGTATTAATTAGCTTTTCTTCACTTGAATACAGATTTTTTTCAGTGATGATTTCCGGAGATCCATGGCGAGAGTTAGGAATGTCAGAATCTGTAAGGAAGTGCTTTCCCTATTAGCCAAGCTTTCAAATGGTTGGCGTCAGCATCAGTCTCGCAAGAAGAGAAGCCTAATGGTTCACAATGGCATTTCTTTTCCACTGATAGAGCAGTATCATGTCAGTGCACAGCTAAACATGATCTGGACTGTGGACATTCTGCAGGAAAACTCATTCTGCATTCAAGTTTTGAAGGTTTGGGATATTTTACCATCATCTAATATACCAAAACTAGCAACGAGTCTCGACACCTTATTTCGGAATTACACTAAGGAGCAGATGAATCGCTGCTTATACAAATGCATGGAGGGGTAAGTTAACTGCAAGAATTTCATGGTATTTTTCCTTGGGATTCAAAATGTTGCTCATCACTTTTCCATTTCTGCTGCAGGAATTTGATTGTTCCAATGAGATGGACAGTGGACACTTGTAGTGACCGTCAGGGCAGCTGCGGTGAAGCCGATGCTGTGCAGCTGCGGAAATCACTTGCATCACTCTGTCTGGAGGATGAACCAAGCACAACTGGTAAAGCTGCCAGGTATGCTACAGTTCTAGCTGGTGCCACCTTAGAATTTATCTCTGCCTTAATGGTTTTTGCAGGAAATCGCATCTAACATTAGTTTTTATGCTGACTGTGATCAGAAAACAACGAAGACTCAAAAGGGATTAGCCAAGAACCAGCTTACAACTCCAATCCAAAGAAGTAGAAGTTCTTGAAGGGCAAGGACAATGATGCCTCTTTTACATTTCCAGCTTCTAGCCAGAGAATTTCTCTCTTGGCCTTTGAAACTCATGAATGTAACATTACAGTAATTTCTGATATTAGATTTCTTCAACTAATAATATTATTAATAATTATAATAATAAAGTTTTTATTTCTTATGGATGAAGTTCCATTTCCTCATGTGTTCTGGCAACTAATGGCACCATACAACTCATTTTTTTCTTGTAAAAAACATAGTTATTAAAACCCAACTCGGCCTAATAGATTGACCTTGCAAGTTTGAGATTCAAAATCTAACTCAAGTTAGGTTTTATTTGAATAGATAATGAGTTACATTTCAATCATAGTGATATTAACTCGGCTAAACTTAAATAATCCAATATGTTGACCTGTTACTTGATTGATTTGAAGCAACTCGGTCCAAATCCAGTCAAGTCAATATTATGGAATCTTTTTCTTTGAAAAAAAAAAAGTAAAACATCATCATTTTGAAAAAATTAATAAATTCAGATTGACATGATAATTCATGGGTTGACCAGTGATCTACTTGCCGTTGCCCAATTCAGATTAACATGATGATTCATGGGTTGTCCCGGTAATCTACTTATCCAGCCCTAAATCAAATCAGACCTGGACAACTATGATCAAAAGTAATTCTTAATTTGAATGAAAGATTATTTCAGCTATTCAGATATGATAATGATGTTATATGTAGAAGCTCAAGCTTTGAAAAACAAAAAAGAGTGGAGAATAAGAGATCACTAACTAATCTTCAAAAATTTATGCTTGAAGTAGCATGGAAAGCAACCAGCAATTGCACCGTACCAAAAGCTGTGCCTTCTGTCATCTGCCTTACTCTTCTAACTAATCTTCATACCTAGTTTGATGGTAGATTATTGATGCTTACTCTGATGCAAAAGTGTGCAATCTGCATTTACCACCATATTCAGATTTATTTATTTACAATTACCTCCTTTAGCCCTTTGTTTCCCATCACCATCTTTCCATAAGCTCTCCATTCCTCCCCTCCCAAACTAATGGCTTTGCTCCATGGTGATTATTGATTGCCCCAAGATAAAGGAAACTGTGGTTTTATTTACTCTCTTTTGCTCTTCTGAGTCTTAGATTCAACCCCTGAGGACAAAGTATGCCATGCAATGAGCGGCAAATACATTCAATTAGGAAACCCAATTCTATAACTGAAAGGAATAAATAGAAATGAAGATAATCACTTCATGACAATTGACTTGTAGGGACAAGATTTGAATCCAATACTTTAGTAGAAAATTTGAAAGTACAAAAACACTCCCCAAAGTGTTTTTTGTCATGTCCATAATGCCTGTCCCAAAATATTACTATTTTGAAGAGTCAAGCATTAATATTATCATGACTGTCCCAAATTTACCCTATATATGTCGTTCTCTAAGAGTTAAATGCAGAAAGCAATAACTGCAAATTGGACTTTAATATCCTCAAGAAGACTTCATGGGAGCATATCATATGTGTTCAACTAGTGGACGGTGTTTGCCAAGTCTGAACAGGTGCTATCACAATCCAATAAATGCAAGAATAGGAATATACCAGAGATATAACCTCATCATAAACTGGAAATCTAGGGTAGGTAAAAGTAGTCTCCCTGTAACATTTACAAATTGATTAAATAGTTGGTGAATCATATTACATAAGATATATTAACAGATACTCTATAGAGATGATTTTTATTATTGGTGTCAAAGAATCATCTCAACCTAATAGATTAAGCTTTTAGATAAGATCTCAGAATATAATTTATATTATTCTCTAATACACCTTCTCAAGTGAAAGCTATTTGGGTCTGAAACTTGCACAGGTCTACATTAACTTGTGCTAAATTTTTTTATAAAATAAATAGAGATGGGTCTACATTACCTTGTGCTAAATTTTTTTATAAAATAAATAGGAATGGTGAAATTCGAACTCATGACCGCTTAGTCATCAAAGCTCTGATACCATGTCAAAGAACTATCTCAACCTAATAGCCTAAGTTTTTAGATGAAATCTTATAATATAATTTATATTATTCTCTAACAATTGAGTTTCTCAAACATGAGGAAAACCATGATCTCAGAAATGGCCATCTAAAACAGTTCAAGAGTTTCACAAATAACTTCTGCAAAAACATAAACAACAAGACATCTCATTTTGATTTCATGAAATCAGAAAACTGATCTTTATGTCATAAAGGCCATAAAAATATCATATTTCTGTAACGGTCCATGTATAAAAATTCATAGACCAGGATATCTACAATTTTCTTTTGAGAACATTTGTCAAGTGATGAGGGCATGAAAACATCAGAAACTTACAAGGAATTCACTTGAATTCTTGGGGGAACAGCTATCTTTAAGATGGAGATGATAAACATAAAGTCAGGCCGGTTGTAACTGGTTATAATTTATGAATCGGTGGGCATTAAAAATAAATGTTGAGGATTTGCACATTTGAAAAGGACAAAAACTAAATTACCATGAAAAAAAATCAGAATAACTTACATCGGCATCAAAAATAACTTTCCTTCTAGCTTGCTTCATGGACAAACCTCCTTTCTCAACAGCTATTGTTTCTTTCTACTCTTTACTTTTTGAATTTCCTGACAGTGTATTCATCTTTCTTGAAGCTCTCAACATTGCCTCTGCTATATCAAGAGTTGTGCCTGAATTTCTCTTCGGTTTACCTTCAACTGATTTCAACCTTTTGGCTTTGTACCTCACTGAATGTCCAGAGACCGATTTCTGTATCGGTATGTTTATCAGATTTGTCACAGATGCAGTGCTTTTCCTATGTCCAGAACCAATGAGATTAGCATCCAATGTCTCCGTTTCTTCCATGGATGGACTAATGATATTTGCTTCCGCACCTGACCGCATGCTGGAAAACACAGAGTTTTCCACGAGACATTTATCAGATTGATTTAAAATATCAGAATCTCCCCGAGTTGGAGATATAGAAAGAAACGGCCCTTGTGTAGTATTATTTTCAATGCATCTTAGCATAACCTGAGGGTCTTGAGGCAAAGATGGCATTGAGAAATCACTTCCACTCTTCAGTCCATCCTTGTTTCCCTCATTTTCCCTTTTCTTTTTCTTTAAACTCGAGATCACTTCTAAGGATACAGCCAGTACCACACCTGAAGTTCTAACAGACAGTGTCTGGTCAAAGTTTGATTTAGTGATATTGCCCACATTATAATCCGTGAGTGCTGAGCATTCCCCCGATGCATCATTCTTGATGCTGATTCTTTCTAAACTACTTGACCTTTTAGCCATCAACTTTCCAAAGGACCTGGTTTTGCTTTTCTTGCTGCCTATCTTTTCAGAAGATAGTGCCACATCCACATGGTGACCAGAAGGCTTTGCTGGTACCACCACACTATCTTTCACCCAACTTACATCATTTACACGACATCTCGATAGTGGTGAAAGATTCTTTTGAGTCATCATTCTTCAAATTATTAACACCATCATCTACTGGCAATGATAAGAAAATAGGCCGGCATTCATTTTGAGATACCGGAGGCTCTGCCGCGCTTTCACAGTTACTATTCAGAAACTTGGTTCCACATTCTTCCCAATCAGGAGGAAAGCCGAAACAGAAATGCCGAAAGACCTGTTGCAACATAGATTTAACCTAACTTAAAGTACGATATGATGTCGAAAAACAAATAATATTAATAAACACGAAAAAAATAAGGAAAAAAGAAAACCTGAGAAGAAAATCCATTTTCAACAGTGAGTGTCCTGTTAATATAACCTTGTAGAAGAACATTGACGCCATCAGCTGTCTGAAGAGTGAAAACATCGTATCTTTTGGTAATTGCTGCTGAGTGAAACACACGAACAGGTTTTTTCCTGAAATATTTAATAATTAAAAAATAATAATTATTTACAAAGAAATCAAAGATTATAAGAGAGATAATGTAAAAATACATAATTACTCAGGAGAAGTTAAGCCGGCAACAGCAATTTTCTTCCCTTGGAACTCCTGCTCGGCTTTGATCAACCACCAGTCATGTAACAACACCTATTTTTTCCAAAAAAATGATTAAAATTGGAGACATTATCAGCATCGTAGTGTAAAAGCGGTGGTAAAAGAAAGCAGTGATTAGTAACTAACTGTTTTCTGGAAAGATGAGGTGGCGGCTTCGGTAGTCATCTTGATACTGGAACATGGGATGAAGGTGAAGAAATAAGAGAGAAGCGAAGTGACCGTTGAGAAAGAAGAAAGAGAATTAGGAGCCATTAATAAAATCGAATTGGGGTTTCTTTTGATCACAATTATTAAAAACGCTGTCGTATAAAGGATAGTTAGACACCGCTTGTTTGTTTTTGCGGTAACGCTTCTGAAAAAAATTAAGTTCTTTTTTGCTTTAATTATTTTTTTATATTTTTATATTTTTTTGATTTGTTAATATTAAAAAATAAAAAATATTTATTATTTTAATATATTTTAAAACAATAAACCATTTAAAAAATAATTATTATTATAACATTTAACAACAAGTTCTAAATAAATCACATGAGTACCTAAAAAAATATATTTCTCCACTTAATTTGATTATTAAATCCAATCTAACTAAACTTAAATTAAATTTTAATTTAAATATATTTTGATATTAATCTAATGAAATTTAAGATCTAAGTTAATTCATTAATCTATTAATATTATTAGGTCAAAAGTTAAAACGAGATTTTTCTTAAAAACTTTTACGTCACCGGATTAGGATTAACCCTAACTAATCCGGAATAGGATGTCCGAGATGGAACAGGAATCCCATCGGCTTGCTGATCAATAGATTAGCAGCCTATATAATGAAGCACCTCCAGGGTTGAAATCTACTCCATTCTTTAGCCTTCCAAGAATTGATCGTTAGAATAATTAGGAGAAACCAAATTAAGCCATCTCTCCATGTCTCTCACGGAGCTCAAACGCTCTGCTAGTCAAGAAAATATCCATCATGTTTCTGTCAAAAGACTAAAACTCTTCAAGAATAAACTAGCATCCTATTCGCCATCGCCGTCTTGGGAGCTTCTTTTTCTAGTGGCTCAGTATCTAGACCCTAAATCCCTTGCTGCTGCTTCTTGTGTGTCCAAATCATGGCTGGAGTCATTCTCCTCTGAGGATATTTGGCGGCCGATATGCTCTGCTCACTACCCTTCTGTCTACAACCTCAAACACGTAGACCCAGCTGTCTCTTGTCACCGCCTTTACGGTATTGCCTCCACCGCAGCCGGTATTGCCTCCACGGCAGCCTCCAAGCTCCAGCTTCAAAAGCCAATAAAACCCCACCTGCCCCTAAATGACCTCCTCTTCGTCATCAATGCAAGGACCGGAGAGTCTTCCACTTTATTCACCCTATCGAAACCTTGCGATGAACTCCAGGTAGATCCTAATGGGATATTCAAGTTCGCTGTCGACGTAGATCTTGAGTCTTCACTGAAAAAGGAAGCGATACGGGAGATAAAAGTCACATGGAACGTTGTGTTAAGAGGTTGGAAAGCTGTATTTAATATGATGGAATCGTGTAGTGGAAAGGCCAGCCTTGTTCCGGAGGCAGAAGACTTGTTTTCCAAGGAGCTTCCATTGCCGGGGTGTTGCTCAAACATGGTCACCGCAAGCAGCCTTGTTGCTGAGATAAAGTTGGGATTTTGCAGTGAGAATTGTATTGATGAGGAGGAGGGTATAGAGGATGACGGCAATTTCAAGAGAGGAAAGTTGAGTTTGGCCATCATGAATACAAAACATTGGAGGTACCTAAGCATGGATGATGCTCTGAGACATTTGCAGCACTTTTTGCTGCCTTGCGATGCTTAAGTCGTTCTCATCTCTTCTCTGATCACTTCTGGGAAGCTTGCATGGTGGCTCCTCTGATCAAGATTCTTGCAGTTCTTTTTTTTTTATTCATTTTAGTTTTACAAGCCTGGCATTGTGTAGCCTGTGATACAGTTATTCGTTTTTGTTTTCTTCATTAATAAATTTTATCAGCAGTGATTTGTACTGTTAATATCTTTGATGATTCTGTCTTCCTCCCCGTGAAATCTTTGTTACTATCAAAATAATAATAATAAACAAAATCTCTGACAGCACAAGAAACAAGCCCTTTTCCCAAGAAAAAAAAAAAACACTTGCCATCGAATTCAGATATAATATAACTCAAAATGAGTCCCTGTAACTCCTGCATGTATAGCAAAAGCAACTCCAGCCATGCCAATAACTTCACCAGCAACAGGTTCGGGGTGTTGATGTTTTTTCTTCTTTTTCAAGGTACAAAAATATTCTTACCTAGTAACCAAAATATAGAATTGTTAATCAAGAACTTTATTGACTTTGCATAAGTTTCTTAATAGTAAACATACTATAAATGTGTCCGGCAAAAAAATAATAATAATTAAGAGTATTAACTTTTTTAACAAAACTATACCTAAAAACATTGGATCTGGTTGCTACGTCTAACCTAAAAGTTATATTTATAATACTAATAATAATATTAAACATACATGATCCAAGTTTAAATAAGTTTGGTTGCAACATCAAATCCAGAATCTTAGATATAGATCTGGTTGTAAGGTTGTGTTATAAAAATATAATAATTAAAAAGAAAAAAAATTTAATATTACTAAATGAAATTAAAAAAAGATTAATTAAAAAAATATAAAGCAAAGCATTATTCTGATAAATAGTGCTTTGCAAAGAGGAGCACAGTAAAATTCTCTCATGAGATTATAATAATCTAATGAATAGTAAACAAAACAAATTATAAAGTTTAATTCTTAATCAAATCGATATTAAAAGATAAAATTGAAAGAAAAAAACTACTTAAGAAAAAGAAAAGAACTACTTAAGAAAAAGAAAAAAAATCTGAATCATCTGGTTTAACCCTTCAAACCAGGTTAATCCGTCAAACCTGGGATTCATGTTATGAAATTAGAAGAAAAAATATTGATGCCTTTTAGTTATAGTTAATATCAATATTTAAAAATGAAATTGAAAGGAAAAAAACCAATGAAGAAAAAGAAAAGAAAAAATCTGAATCAACTAGATCAACCTACTAAATCGAGTCACAGGATTCGTGTTATGAGAGTGTGATAAATAAATAGAAAACTATTAACATTTTAGAAATATAAATTTTCTACCAATCAAATTTCACCATGTGTTATTTTATTTTTTAAAAGAAAGGATAAAATAAAATTGAAATCAATGACATGGAAAATAAATGAGCCTTCATATATTTATTGGTCAATAAAAAGTTGACACTTGGGATGAGATATTCAAGATATCTTGTCATAAATGCCAGATCTCTTCAATAAATATCAACAAATAAAATTATGCTATGTGGCATTGAAAAAGGACTTAAGAGCCTCTACAGATCTCTATAAATAAAGGGCCTCAACCTAAAGAAAAGAGGCTCGGAGATACAATTTTTCTTCAAGACAAACTCTTCACAAACTCTTCAAGCAAGAAAGCTCTTTCTTCAAGCAAGGAAGCTTTTTTAAAAGTTCTCAAGCCTCCTTCATCTATGCTTAAAGTCTACAAAGAATGAAACTTTGTTGGATCAAGCCTAAACGTTCCATAAGAGTTCTTCAACAACACTTTGAAGACAAATCAAATGTACTTTTCAAAGCATCAAATCACCAAATCTTATTAAGCTTTATTAAATTAAGCCTAAACGTCCAATAAGAGTTCTTCATCAACACTTTGAAGACGAATCAAAGATACTCTTCAAAGCATCAAATCACCAAATCTCGCTTCGCAATATACGCTCAAATTCACGTTCTTGCAAAGTACAAATCTTGACTTGATTTCTCAAATAAATTAAGTCATCATACATCGAATTCAAGGGAAGAATCAGAGGATTGTCTTGTTCTTTTGAAAGAATACATTACATAGAGATTGTATACGTTCATATATTTAATAAAATCATATATTTGTACATGTGTGCTTGTTTAATTTTAAGTGCTTAAAATTGTGTCTCCAAATTTCTGGTGACTCCACTGGTGAGATTTCTACCTCTCATCTCGTCCCTTCAAGAAAGAATTTTCACCAAACTCTCAATGGCAACTAGGAGGAACATGACCACCATTGTTGCATCCAAGAGCAACAAGGCTACTGATTCAAGTTGTCGACATATCATTGAATATTCTTCAACTCCAATATTGAAAACAAAATTCATCATCGAATTATATGCACAAACTAAGTCAACTCTTAAGTTGACATCAACTTCAAATGCAAAAAGGGCACAAGATCTTGCCTCAAAGATGAAGCCACAAGTAACTCCACTACTAAAGTCAAGTGGGGTGCGTGAAATTCTCTTTGACACCCAAGACGACTTCGACAATTCACCTATAAAAGCTTTTCCATGTCAATCACTAAGTAAGGCTTCGGGTTTTGGCATCATGTCAGTGATGATGACTGAGACAACATCTTTGAAGGATCAAGTGGCTAACTTGACAAAACTCATCGAGAGGCTTTCGACTTCACTCAAGGAAAAAGACCATAAGATAACAAAGTTGATGAACAATCTTGAGAGCATGAACGAAGGAGGCTAAACCTCGGTTACCAAGGCTTTACAAGTAGATCAATTAGATGTTATTAAGGATTCTACAATCAGAGTTCCAAGGAATATATGTGATATTATTGATGGTATCTTTACCATAAGCCAACTAAAATAACTTATCAACAAAGCCATCACGAACCAAGTGGAAAGCTCAGTTCAACCCTCATATTTTTATTTAAAGCTATACACCCAATGAATTGACCAGCTAAGGATGCCTCCGAACTATCAACCATCAAAGTTTCAACAATTCAATGACAAAAGGAATCATAAGCAATATATAGCTCACTTTGTGGAGATTTACAACAATGCCGGAACTAATGATGATCTCATGGTAAAACAATTTGTTCATTTCTTGAAATGTAATGCCTTCGATTGGCACGTTGACTTTGAGTATGACTTGATCGATATTTTGGAGCAGCTGGAGCGCAAGTTTTTTAAGCATTTTTACAGCACTCGTTGTGTGGTTAACATGATTGAACTCACTAATGCACGTCAATAGAAGGAAGAGCTTGTCATCGACTACATTGATCGGTGGAGAAACCTTAGCCTCAACTGTAGAGATCGGCTCACCGAAACTTTTACGCTAGACATGTGTATTCAATGGATGCATTAGGGACTACACTATATTTGAAAAGGTATCAAACCAAAGTCTTTTAAAGAATTAGCTACTTGAGCACATGACATGGAACTTAGCATTGCAGCAGCTGAAAGTTCATCATTACCTATGCAAGAGCCAATGAGAGATAAGCTTGAAGGTCATAGGTTTGAAAAGAGCACTGCAAAGGTCGAGGGAAAACAATCTTTAGTAGTTAACTCAACTGTCATAAGGGTACCGGCTGGAGTTAAGAGGCATGATTGGGTGACACTAGCTACTTTTTAAAAAGGTGAAAGAAAGAAACCATCCTTGAAATAGCAACAAGAAAAGGTGTATCCATTCCCCGACTCAAACATATCTAAGATACTGGATAATTTTTTTGAGGCAAATATCATTGAGTTATTGAAGGTGAAACGCTCTGATAAAGCAAACCAAGTGGACAATCCAAACTATTACAAATACCATCATTTGATTAGTCATTCCGTAGAGAAATGGTTTGTGTTGAAAGATAAGATCATGAGGCTATACGAGAATGGCGATATCATTTTTGATGATGAAGTAACAACCTCTAATATCATAACCATGGTCAATTTAGGACCACGTCAGTCACTCCCTACAATAAGTTTTGGCTCCTTTGAACCTATAGAGCTTGACATCATTTTTTCTAGGAGCTTCACTACATCCTCAAGTCAAATTCCATGTATAACCATTGCACCTCATGATGACAAAGCCAAATAAAATAAAGATCTTAATGGTGAGGAAGCTAATTGAGCTGACATGTCAAAAGATTTAATGAAAGTCTATACCGGTTAGAAATGAAGGTTTTTCAACTCAAAGTCTAAGAAAGCCCGATACATTTAATGAGTACATGCTAATACAAATGAGAAGAATTAAAAATATACTTGTTGCTTGCTATCATGTTGATGAAGAGAAAACTCATATTAAAACTGTTATGAAGGTAAATCATGATGACTCTTCAAACTTGTCTTACAGTGCATGCACAACAAAGATATCCCTCAATAATAAAAACTTATTGCTTAGATCAAAACTCCATAATTGGTTGTTGTTCATTAAAGGATATGTTGTTAAAAAGATGGTGAATCGTATCTTGATAGATAATGGCTCAACAGTCAATATACTACCTCTTAAGACTATGAAAAAGCTGAAAATTCCTATGGATGAACTCTTCCTAAGTCATCTAATGATTTAAGGTTTTAATTAAGAAGAGCAAAATGCCAAAGGAAAGATAAGGCTTATGATACACATGGAAGATATGAAGTTTAACGTATTTTTCCATGTCATAGATGCCAAAACTATTTATAATATGCTACTTGGATGACTATGGATACATGAAAATGGTATCGTATCTTCAACGCTCCACCAATGTTTTAAGTATTGTCAAGATGGGGGCAAAAAATGCCTTTTCAAATGGGATGACCCTTATACGGTCCAAAAAGTCTACACCAACGAAGCTTACAAAATTGTTAAAGAGAATGGATTGAGGACTGGACCTATCAATGGCAAATTCTTGAAAAGATACTATACGTGAAATCTAATGTAACTCCTGGCCCGTATGAGCTAAAACTGTGAAAGGCATAGAAAAACAAACAAACAAACAAATTTAAACTACGTTGTGACTTAATCCTTTATTCACAAAGGTATGTTGACAACTTAAAAGTTATTCTAAGTACAATCACATCATCCTTTAAAGTTATTCAAGCCAATATGATTGTTTACATAGAAAAAAAGGATAGATAAACCTCAAAATACAATCATAATATAGAAATCCAGGTAATAAGACATAACCAAAGATAAAATATAGACTTTATTAGCAGAAAAAAGAATTATATCATGTAAAGCCACCACTTAATTAAATCAATTAAATCCACATAATTAGTGGAAGATAAAAATGTGTGGAAATGAGTTGTTGACATAATTGATGGAGTATGAGTGAAGATGAATTATTGGTATAATTTGTGGCATAATTGGTGCCATGATTTATGACATTTATCCCCTTACTCTTACCTATAAATAGGCAATATCTCCAAGCTTATTTTACACACCAAGATAGAGAGAAGAAAAGGAGAGTGAAGAGAGAGTAATCCCACAAAGTTGTGAGATATTTGTGAAAAAAGTAAGTGAGGCATTTTCTCCTAGTAATAAAGAGATTCTTAATTGTTCTCCTATTATTTGAGAGAGTTTATAATTCTTACATTACTTAGTAAAATCCCTATACTTGCCTGTGAACATAGCTTAATTGGGTGAACCACATAAATTTTTGTGTGTCTCATTTCTCATTTTATCCTATCCCTTGTATTTTATTTTGTTGAGTTTGCATGCTAGTATCCTAACAATAAAAACATAAATTTTTTACCAATCAAATTTCGCCTTGTGTTATTTTATTCTTTAAAAGAAAGGATAAAATAAAATTGGAATAAATGACATGGAAAATAAATGAACCTTCATATATTTCTTGGCCATTGAAAAGTTGACGCTTGAGATGAGATATTCAAGATATCTTGTCATAAATACAAGATCTTATTAGATATCTTGTCATAAATGCAAAATCCCATCAATAAGTACCAACTAATAAAATTATGACATGTGACATTGGAAAAGGACATGAGAGCTCCAATAAATCTCTATATATAGAGGGCCTCAACCTAAAGAAAAGAGGCTTGGAGATACAATTTTTCTTCAAGATAAACTCTTCAAGCAAGGAAGCTCTTTTTTCAATCAAGGAAGCTCTTTCAAAAGTTCTCAAGCTTTCTTCATCTACGCTTGAAATTTTTTTGATTTAACTAGGCTAACCCGTCAAACCTAGGATCCGTATTATAAAAATTTGATAACTAAATAGAAAAAAAATTTAATATTAAAAAACTAATTTAAAAAAATTAATTAAAATGAAAAAAAGAAGAAACAAATACTAAAAAAAAGATTAATTTAAAATAAAAAAGCCTAAATCAAGAAAAAAACTAATGAAGAAAAAGAAAAAAAATTGAATTAATTGGGTTAACCCTTCAAATCAGGTTAATCCGTCAAACTTAAGATTTGTGTTATGAAAGTTTGATAACTAAATAGAAAAAAAACATTTACGGGTTAAACCATAATTAGTTTTAGGTTAACCTATCAAACCTGGAATCCGTGCCATGAAAATGTAATAACTAAATAGAAAATTTTTTAACATTAACAAACTAAATTAAATGAAAAAATTAATTATAAAGAAACATAAAAAAAAATCAAGTTAACCTGTCAAACCCGAAATTTATATCATGAAATTTTGATAACTAAATAGAAAAAAATTTAACATTAATAAAAAAATATTCATTAGAAAAAAAAGAAAAAAAAAGCTTAAAAAAACAAAGCAAAAAAAAAAAAATTAGCTTAGCCTTTTCACTGTGGACTCCATTGTGTAGTCCACAGTAAAAAAACAACAACTCAACCTTTTTACTATGGACTACACTATGCAATCCACAATAAAAGACTGAGCCGTTTTAGTTATAGTTAATATATTTGTCTCATAATCAAAAAATTATTGTGTTATTGGTTAAGAGTGTTTTGCAGTCCCTAAATTTTAATATACAATACAATTACATTTTTAACCTTAAAAAAGGCAAAATATAATATTAGCATTTGGAGGTATTTTTATACTTTTATATGAGTATTTTGTGTAATTGCCAGGGTTGTAACAGACAATTTGGTATTTTCATATTTTTTTTATAAAAAATAATGTTTAAAGCTATTGTAGTGTGTTCGACACTCCTCAACACGTGGGTGACGTCTACTTCATTTAGGAGATGTGTGTGATGTCACCTAGTGGATGTAACAAGCCTTCTATCGTCTCTCTAGTTGCGTCATCGTGTTTTCTTCCATTTGGAATGGCGCGTGGCAGTTTACAGTAATCGAATCATAATCAGTGGCCATTTGATTTCCCTCATTTCTTTTGTCTCTCTTAATATGTAATGTACACCATTATTTTTTTTTCAATTTCAATCTTTAATATATTGATTTCTTATTTTGTTCTTTTTTCCATTTATATAAGTTTTTATTCTTTTTAATTTAGTCTTTTAATTGCAATTTCTCATATGTTTGGTTTTTCATTTCGGTTCTTATTTTTTGAAATTTCTAAATTTGTCCTTGATACTTTTGTTGAAGTTTTTTTCCCTTTCAATTTCATCATTTAATCAATTTTTTTGTTGTTTTATTTTTTTCAATTTGAACCTCATTCTTTAGATTTTTTTTAAAGTTATTTTTCAATTCAATTAAACCCTCCAATGGAAAATTTTTATCCCTCTAATTATTAATGTTTTCTCACCCTTATTTTTTTCGATCCTTTTATGTTATTAATTTTTTTTTTGGTTTCATCTTTCGACATTTAATTTGTTAGGAATTCGACTTTGTATGATCTTATTATTCTGCATTAGTTATTTATTAATCTTGATCTTATGATTATTTTCAGGTTTTTTTCTATGGGTTTATCTCAGTTTCATGATTTAAGTCACGATATTTGCATGACTTTTTTTAATATAAGTTTTTTTTAGTTGTTTTGTTTCTATTTCAATTTTTGATGTATTGTTTTAATTCATCTATAATTGTTTTTATACAAATGAATTTTTGTAATAAAAAAATTATTTTTAAATTATATTGCTAATATATTCGGCCTTACATAAATTTTTTTTTAATGGTTTATTCATTCAGTTTCATTTGTATTTATCTTTTATGTCATGAGGTTTTTAAAATATAGATTTATCTTTTATTTATTTAAATAAATATACTTAATAAACATAATCATATCCATGTCTCATTTTATGTTATGAAATATCTTGATTTTGCTTACATAGTCTTTTAAATTTATAGTTTGAATTTTCTCTTATAAAAAAACATTGTGAAGCAACTTGCATACTATATTAGTTTTTATACTAGATTTAGTTTTCATTGTTTTGATTACTATTTATTTTCTTTTTAAATTTTTGATAGTTAAGAATTTTGTTCAAGATTTTTTTTATATTTTATATGGTCATTTCAGTTTCATGATCAAAGTTGTTAGTTTTGAAGATTAACCTAATTTAATTTTAATTTTAATTTTATTATTTGATATTAAGTTATTGGGTGCGTGACGGCGCATGAGGACAATTTCGACGCAGTTTTCACCCGTGGCTTAGTCTCTTCTTCCTCTACACAGTGGTATGGTCAAAACATATTTTTGACAACTTTTATTTTTGAGCAAAAACAAACACCACTCTAAACCATTTGCTCTGATACTAATTGTTGCGGAATCTTAACTGGTGATGTACTGATATTTGCTCATTGGAGACGAAGCATACTGACACAATATTTAACGTGATTCGACAGATCATCTACATCCATAGGAGAGTCAATATTATTAGAGATACAGAAAGGATACAAAATAAATACATAAAAGAGGAGGATCATATTCACTCTAACTCAACTTTCAGCTCACACACACTGCTGCATATAGCAGCAGTGTTACTGCTCATGGCAGCGACTCTTCTTTTTCTTTTCTTCTCTTCACTCTCTACATGCTCTTATATTTTTGCTCTCAAATAATGCTTCTATTTATAGTCATCAATGATGAGACAAGATTCACAAATCATGGCATGATTGGTGGCAACACATGGGTTGCAACATTTTTCTTTTCTTCTCTTCACTTTCTACATGCTCTTATATTTTTGCTCTCAAATAATGCTTTTATTTATAGACATCAATGATGAGATAAGATTCACAAATCATGACATAATTGGTGGCAACACATGAGTTGCAACATTTTTGTTGATAGGTAATGTAATTATCATTATAATCTTTTGACAATAATAACTCTATTTTTTAAGGTAAACTACACATGCTCTATGTTATTGCACGTTAATGGCAGCAATCCTATCATTACCGTAACTAGCAAGGAGCCTCCATGCTGTCGTTGGAAATTAAACAGAGAATAAGATGAACTGCAGACACAAATGCACTGAAGGGTATGCATCTTTCTATTTTCCCTCTTCAGATATTATAGAGTGGGAGTTGTACAGCAGCAGTAGCTTGAGTTGGCTTCAGCATTAGGAAGCCATTGTTAAACATGCGTGTTCTTTTTCCTGTTTTGAGGAATAAGGGCAGGTCTCAAGCCTGTGACCTCTCTCCTCCCTCCTTCTGTGCATTGAAATGGATGTTTATGGATACTTTGTCATTTATAAATTGGCAGGGATTTGGTTGATCCAATGAGATGTTCAATAAGTTCTGGTGCTGGTCTCGAGAGTAGTAATCCTTAAACGATCCTGCACAACTGCTGTCACAACCATTAGCTTCACTTGTTATCAGGGATGAATCAGAAGCACCAGCAACAACTAGTAGGTATGCAACACTAAAGCTATGAATAATTTGTTTCTCAATAGAAAGGTCAAATTTTATGTTGTCTTAGCTTCGACCTACCACTCTATCAGTAGTATTCTTCGAATCACCAATTCTTGTATGATGTTCATGAGTATCAGACAGCCCTGGAGGTCTAAGAAAGATGGATTTAGCCGTGGAACAAGGGGATCAAAACCTAGGTGGTTAAGGCCAAATAATAATTAATGTGGTAAGGACATCTTTAGTACTCTTGTTAAAATATTTTTGGAATAATCTCCCTTGCTCTAATGTATGAAAACAAAAATTAAGATGAAAATTTCACTCCTCGGGTTGCTCTACAAGTTCTTGAATGGAAGTTGCAGCTGTCTGACTGAAGAATGTAGTGCTCCCTACTTGTTGCATAGCTGTATATTTGTTTAACTAGGTCAACCTATGCTAAGTCTAATAATGTTGCAAAAGGGTTGTAAAATTTAAAGAAGATATTTTTCCTTTCTAGTTTCAGACATTAATTCAACGTTAATGTTTTTATTTTAGATGAGCTAAAGAGGAGAAATATGAAGTGGAAATCAAAGATAAGATGATGATCATCTCCTATATAGGGAGGTTAAACTCGGGACGAGTTTCGTATAAAATAACGGAGAAGTTGTCTCACTAACTGGTTAAAATCCGTTGATATATATATTTCAAAACTATATCAAAATTCTTCTACATGCACGTTATTTCATTAGGTACCAAAAACGTTGTACGGCAAACTATTTTTTGCCTCCATAGCTTTCCCAACACTAATCTTATATTTTCTAAAATCTTTCAACTTTACCACCGATAATTAAATAGCTAACAAAATGTTGGAACCGGCCCATATGAAGCGAGGGATCACTTTGACAAACTAAACAAATTCAAAGGTTGCAACAAGTTTCACTGCATTCAAAGATTCTTGGCGCACAAACCATATACATATAGAACAAAAATTAAAGAGAAGGGGAAGGGATATTGCTTGAAAGAATCTTGTTTGAGCAGAAGGGTTTAGTTAGAAAACGTTTAAAAGACAGAGATTATGCTAGGAATTCTGAACTACAGGGATAGGTATGGAGCATTTGTGAATCTGAAGTTATTCTTTTCTCTGTATCCCTGGCAAAGTCCATATACGAGGAAGAAAGACTTCAATATAAAAGTTGGAAACGATAGTTGACATGAAGTCTATGAAAGGAATACATTTTAAATGTACCAAGCTTTTCTTGTTTCCAAGGAAAAGCACGGCATATACTTTTCTTTCACTAGCAGAAGTGCTCAAGACATTAACTGTTCTGAGTTTGCTATGGTATAGGTGAGTTTGTGCTTCATTTTGCAACTCATAATAACCATAATGTTGTTGTGTTTTTTGAGAAGCTGATGAGTATGTAACAGAAAAGCAATGAACAAGAGAACTGATCATGTGAAGTGGGAAAAGGTCAAGGGTAGAGGGTTACTAGATTTAGTGTTTTCTTGGTCTATTCAAGATGTGCTCAATGAGGATCTTTACAAAGACCAGGTTTGTTAATTTGCAATAACATTATTTTGGAAAATCATGATCTTATTCCATGTTTTTTTAAGTTCTTCATAGTTTTTTTTAGAAGGAAAATATAGCTTGAAACTAAATAGAATAAGTTGAAAAACTAAGATGTAGAAGAGTTTCAACTTCTTTTATTAAATTGAAAATTTATTGTTGTTAATGATTAATTATTTGTCATTGATGTTTTATTACTTATCTTTTGGTGGAGATGAATTGATGTTTAAAAAATCTTATTGAAAAATAATTTCCAATAAAGTCTTAACTAAATTAAGTTTAACCATTTTAATTTGTCCCTTGGAACAAATTTTCTAACATGATGTTCTTTTAAGAGCTTTTGGATTTAAATTTCTGTCAAAACCAGTTAGTTTTTCTACTGCAAGATTTTCTTCAAAAGTTCGGCAAATTAAGCTCTTGAAAATTCATACCAAGATTTCCTGCTAGCCAGATTACATGCATGAGAATGATTCTGAACTCTGATATTGTCCCCTAATAGGTGGAGAAGATCCCAACTCTTTCAAGTCAACAGCTCCTTACATGAAAGCATTCATTCCACCCCTACATGTGGAAACACATGCTGATTTGCTTTCAAGTACAGAATCACTGGCTGAAGCACCAACTTGTAGAATACTGTGTGTTAGAAAATCTAAGGATTATAAGCCACCTAAGGACTTGTTTTACGAAATTTCGGTGGAAGAAACCACAGTTGGATATGTACCTTGGGTCGGGGATCTTATAGCCCTGACATATGTGCAACTGAAGTGCATTGATGATTTAAGGAAGACCCAGCAATCCTATCATGTTGCTTTCGTTCATGCCGTGGAAGGGGGAAATCGTTTGACACCCTCGATTCTGTCTTCGAAGCCCATAGTGGATGAAGAAGGCTTGAACAAGGGAACACTCTTTGCTGTTCATTTGATAAATCTGACGACAAATTTGCGAATATGGAGATCGTTGCACTTGGAACTCGAAGGGAGGAACATGAACGTTATTAAGAAAGTGCTGCAAAAAAATTTCAATGTAAGAACTATGATTCTGGTTTCTTGATTCAGCATCTCATTTTTGTAATCCCAGCTTTGAAGATGGAAAATTTGTTTGTTGTATTCATTTCTTTATTGAGCTTGACTGCATTTATAACTGATCTCATGCAGGATGGTGGAAATTGTTCTATTTGCTCTCCTAGTAAAATTAGTGATGTTGCCTCTGCCTGCATAAGGGATGCATTACAGACTTTTAATTTAAACAGCTCACAAGAAGCTGCGGTTTTAAGCTGTATTCACACAGCCAGATGCTGTCACCATTATTCTGTCAAATTATTAAAGGGTCCTCCAGGAACTGGGAAAACAAAGACAGCTAGTTGCTTATTACACTCACTATTAAGAATGAAATGCAGAACACTTACATGTGCTCCAACTAACATTGCAGTGTTAGAAGTTTGATGGTGATCAGAATGGCCTTCTTCATGTATTTCTTGATCATCGTGCTGATATACTTGCGAAGAGCTTTGATACATCAACTGGCTGGAAACACAGTTTAGCTACATTGATAAGTTTACTTGAAGACTCTGAAGCGCAATACCATTTGTACTCGCAGGATAACATGGGAAAGGAAGGACTTTTGACTTGTGATCGATTCGTATGGGAAAGATTTAATTTCTCCGGAAAGCAATTAAAGTTCTGTATTGTGAATTTGTATACACACTTACCGACTTCTTTGATTTCATTAGAAGTGATGAGGATCATGACCAGGGCTCTTGATTTGATGACATCACTTGAAACCTTGTTGCTTAGTCTCAGTGCTGCCAATGAAGGTTTAAAGCAGATTCCAGGGGAAAATGAAGATGAAGAAAGAAGACTTCATGATCGTATAAAGTTGAGAAATGAAAAAAGGGAATGCCTCAATACTCTACGCTTACTTTCTCTAAAATTTCAGGTTCCAGAATTCGCTGATAAAAATTCTATTGAGAAATTCTGCTTATCAAATGCATGCCTGCTTTTCTGTACCGTGTCAGGCTCTGCCAGGCTGCATAGTATAAGAATGGCACCTCTGCACTGCTTGGTGATTGACGAAGCTGCTCAGCTCAAAGAATGTGAATCAACAATCCCCTTACAACTCTCCGGCCTTCACCATGCTATTCTCATAGGAGATGAACGGCAATTGCCTGCCATCGTTAATAGCAAGGTTTGGATTTTCCTGAATGGTTCTATTCCTCTATCTTTTGATGCCATCAAAACCTTTTACTTTTTCATACCGTAACATGTTTAAAACGCACCACTATTAGATTTCAGAGAAGGCTGGTTTTGGTAGAAGTTTGTTTGAGAGGCTCGTAAAGCTGGGATGCAAGAGCCATCTTCTAAACATTCAATATCGAATGCATCCATCAATAAGCTTATTTCCGAATACGGAGTTCTATGGAAGGCAGGTTTTGGATGCGCCGAACGTCAAAGAAACTGGCTACAGGAGACGGTTCCTCCAAGGAAACATGTTCGAATCCTACTCTTTCATAAATATAGCCCATGGAAAAGAGGAAGTTGTTGAGAAACAGAGTTTCAAAAATACAGTCGAGGCTGCTGCTGCTGCTGATATAGTTGGGAGACTTTTCAAAGGTTCTATTTAGAAATATCAGATGTTTCTGATGTATCTATAGATTTACAGAATTCTTTTGACTTCATGTTGATGTTACAGATATTAATGGCACTGGGAAGAA
Source organism: Populus euphratica (assembly GCF_000495115.2). Classification (NCBI taxonomy): domain Eukaryota; kingdom Viridiplantae; phylum Streptophyta; class Magnoliopsida; order Malpighiales; family Salicaceae; genus Populus; species Populus euphratica. Next base: position 28,677 of record NW_011501552.1, read on the forward strand.
GGTTAGCATAGGTATCATATCACCATACCAGGCTCAAGTTCATGCAATTCAAGAGAAGATTGGGAAATTCATTTCAGATTCTGACAGTGCCTTTTCTGTAAGTGTTGGCACGGTTGATGGTTTTCAGGGTGGAGAGGAGGATCTGATAATTATCTCTACTGTTCGAAGCAATGAGAACGGATCGGTGGGTTTTGTTTCGAATCCTCAACGAACAAATGTGGCGCTGACTCGTGCAAGGTACTAAATAAGAATAGAGGAAACATCAGCAGCTCAAAAGTTTCGTTTCCTGTTTTCTTTTTTGTCTCTCCATTCCTATTTGAACTTGTATATTTTCTGGTGTGGAGGTTTTGCCTCTGGATTTTAGGAAATGAAGCAACTTTAGTTAAGAGCGGCTCTATTTGGAAGAAGATAGTCAACGATGCGAAGCATCGGCAATGCTTCTATAACGCTGAAGAGGATGAGAGTTTGGCTCAGGCTATTACAGAAAGCTTGATCGAGCATGGCCGACTTGATGTTCTACTACAAACTCACTCCCCATTGTTCCGGAATGCAAGATGGATGGTAAGCTTATTAGTTCTTAGCAAGTCTTGAATATTTTTTTAAAAAATATTTGATGGAAATTCTAACTAGTTATTTATTGAAGATTAAATACATTGACATAATATTTAACGTGATTCGGTAAATAGTCTACATCTACGGGAAAAGTCATTTAATTATATAAGGAGATAACAAGAATTACAACAATAAAAAAAAAAAAGAATCATTTACTCTTTACAATTCTCAACCTTTCTCTTTTCTTTTGTTATAGTACTGCAATGACAACATTGTTTGTTGTCTTTTAACAACTCACTCTCTTGTATATTTCTCACATATTTGGCTTTAAATACTCTTTTATTTTGCTCTTTAACTTATATCTTTATTTATAAATATAAATGGTTAAACAATTTGGTCATAAATTATAACATTAATAGCTGTAGCATATTAATTACACCATTTTATTAGTGGTTGGTGCAATTTATTTGATAACGCACACATTAATGTCATTCTCTGGTGCCAAGTATTAATTAGCTTTTCTTCTCTTTAATACAGATTTTTTTCAGTGATGATTTCCGGAGATCCATGGCGAGAGTTAGGAATGTCAGAATCTGTAAGGAAGTGCTTTCCCTATTAGCCAAGCTTTCAAATGGTTGGCGTCAGCATCAGTCTCGCAAGAAGAGAAGCCTAATGGTTCACAATGGCATTTCTTTTCCACTGATAGAGCAGTATAATGTCAGTGCACAGCTAAATATGATCTGGACTGTGGACATTCTGCAGGAAAACTCATTCTGCATTCAAGTTTTGAAGGTTTGGGATATTTTACCATCACCTAATATACCAAAACTAGCAACGAGTCTCGACACCTTATTTCGGAATTACACGAAGGAGCAGATGAATCGCTGCTTATACAAATGCATGGAGGGGTAAGTTAACTGCAAGAATTTCATGGTATTTTTCCTTAGGATTCAAAATGTTGCTCATCACTTTTCCATTTCTGCTGCAGGAATTTGATTGTTCCAATGAGATGGACAGTGAACACGTGTAGTGACTGTCAGGGCAGCTGCGGTGGAGCCGATGCTGTGCAGCTGCGGAAATCACTTGCATCACTCTGTCTAGAGGATGAACCAAGCACAACGGGTAAAGCTGCCAGGTAATCTGCAGTTCTAGCTGGTGCCACCTTAGAATTTATCACTGCCTTAATGGTTTTTGCAGGAAACAGCATCTAACATTAGTTTTTATGCTGACTGTGATCAGAAAACAACGAAGCCTCAAAAGGGATTAGCCAAGAACCAGCTTACAAAAGAACCAAATTACAACTCCAATCCAAAGAAATAGAAGTTCTTGAAGGGCAAGGACAATGATGCCTCTTTTACATTTCCAGCTTCTAGCCAGAGAATTTCTCTCTTGGCCTTTGAAACTCATGAATATAACATTACAGTAATTTCTGATATTAGATTTCTTCAAATAATAATATTATTAATAATTATAATAATAAAGTTTTTATTACTTATGGATGAAGTTCAATTTCCTCATGTGTTCTGGCAACTAAAGGCACCATACCACTCATTTTTGTCTTGTAAAAAACATAGTTGTAAAAACCCAACTCGGCCTGATAAATTGACCTTGCAAATTTAAGATTCAAAATCTAACCCAAGTTAGGTTTCATTTGAATAGATAATGAGTTACATTTCGATCATAGTGATATTAACTCTGCTAAACCTAAATGATTCAATATGTTGACCTGTTACTTGATTGATTCGAAGCAACTCAGTCCAAATCCAGTCTAGTTAATATTATGGAATCTTTTTTTTCAAAAAAAAAAAAACTAAAACATCATCATTTTGAAAAAATTAATAAATTTAGATTGACATGATAACTCATGGGTTGACCAAGTGATCTACTTACCCTTGCCCAATTCAGATTAACATGATGATTCATGGGTTCTCCCGGTGATCCACTTATCCAGCCCTAAATCAAATCAGACCTGGACAACTATGATCAAAAGTAATTCTTAATTTGAATGAAATATTATTTCAGCTATTCAAATATGATAATGATGTTATATGTAGAAGCTCTAGGTTTGAAAAACAAAAAAGAGTAGAGAATAAGAGATCACTAACTAATCTTCAAAAATTTATGCTTTAAGTAGCACGGAAATCAACCAGCAATTGCACCGTACCAAAAGCTGTGCCTTCTGTCATCTGCCTTACTCTTCTAACTAATCTTCATACCTAGTTTGATGGTAGATTATTGATGCTTACTCTGATGCACAAGCTTTGTGCAATTAGCATTTGCCACCATATTCAGATTTATTTATTTACAATGGTGTCCATGAACAAAATAATTTATTAATTTGGTTCCCAACAGATCAAGGATTCCGTAACTGGGTTTCTCCCGAAATTATCAGAAATTTGCAATAGGATATGCCAAAATCTCTCAAAGAGGTCGAATTTTATTGCATAAAATATACGGTTTAGATAGAAAAAGCTTTCACGGACATGGAAGGAAGACTCAATTCCGAAATGATTAAAACTTCAGAAACCCAATCGGAGGAACTTCTAGTTTGAGAACCCAATTAAAGAAACGATCCCCTTGATGTTTGAAGTTGAATGAATGAATAAAGATTATAATTTTCTCTCCATTTGGATAAAGGAAGAAAATGAAAGAAATCGTTCAGAGGAAAAACAAAAATGATGGGAGGAAGCGGAACTATGAATTATATTGGATCAGATTTTCAGAAAAAAAAAAAAAAACAACTATTAAGAAAGACCAGTTCGAGGCTAGAAAAACATGACAAACGGTTGCATATGACAAAGATAAGATCCTAGATTGGATGCTAATGCCAATTCTGACGAGACCAACTTAATCCCTCCTCATTACAACAATTACCTCCTTTAGCCCTTTGTTTCTCATCACCATCTCCATTCCTCCCCTCCCCAACTAATGGCTTTGCTCCATGGCGATTCTTGATTGCCCCTAGATAAAGTAGACTGTGGTTTTATTTACTCTCTCGTGCTCTTCTGAGTCTTAGATTCAACCCCTGAGGACAAAGTATGCCATGCAATGACGGCAAATACATTCAATTAGAAAACCCAATTCTATAACTGTATGGAATAAATAGAAACGAAGATAATCACTTCATAACAATTGACTTGTAGGGACAAGATTTGAATCCAACAGTTTAGTAGAAAATTTGAAAGTACAAAAACACTCCCCAAAGTGTTTTTTGTCATGTCCATAATGTCTGTTCCAAAATATTACTATTTTGAAGAGTCAAGCATTAATATGATCATGACTGTCCCAAATTTACCCTATATATGTCGTTCTCTAAGAGTTAAATGCAGAAAGCAATAACTGCTTGGACTTTAATATCCTCAAGAAGACTTCATGGGAGCATATCATTTGTGTTCAACTAATGGACGGTGTTTGCCAAGTCTGAACAGGTGCTGTCACAATCCAATAAATGCAAAAATGGGAATATACCAGAGATATAACCTCATCATAAACTGCAATTTGGTTGCGCCAGAAATCTAGGGTAGGTAAAAGTAGTCTCCCTGTAACATGTACAAATTAATTAAATAGTTGGTGAATCATATTACAGAAGATATATTAACAGATCCTCCATAGAGATAATTTCCATCACTGGTATTAAAAAGTCATCTCGACCCACTAGCTTAAATTTTTAGATAAAGTCTCAGGATATAATTTATATTATTCTCTAATACACCCTCTCAAATGAAAGCCTTTTGGGTCTGAAACTTGCACAGGTCTACATTACCTTATACTAAATTTTTTTATAAAATAAATAGGGATAATGAGATTCGAACTCGTCATCGCTTAGTCATCAAAACTCTAATATCATATCAAAGAACTATCTCAACTCAATAACTTAAACTTTTAGATAAAATCTTATGATATAATTTATATCATTCTCTAACAATTGAGTTTCTCAAACATGGGAAAACCATGATCTCAGAAATGGCCATCTAAAACAGTTCAAGAGTTTGACAAATAACTTCTGCAAAAACATAAGCAACAACACATCACATTTTGATTTCATGAAATCAGAAAACTGATCTTTATGTCATAAAGGCCATAAAAATATCATATTTCTGTAATGGTCCATGTATAAAAATTCATAGACCAGGATATCTACAATTTTCTTTTGAGAACATTTGTCAAGTGATGAGGGCATGAAAACATCAGAAACTTACAAGGAATTTCACTTGAATTCTTGGGGGAACAGCTATCTTTAAGATGGAGATGATAAAATTCACTTGAATTCTTGGGGGAACAACTTAGAAGGAATTCACTTGAATTCTTGGGGGAACAGCTATCTTTAAGATGGAGATGATAAAACATAAAGTCAGGCCAGTTGTAACTGGTTATAATTTATGAATCGGTGGACATTAAAAATAAATGTTGAGGATTTGCACATTTGAAAAGGAAAAAAACTAAATTACCATAAAAAAAAATCAGAATAAAAAAAAATCAGAATAGCTTACATCGGCATCAAAAATAACTTTCCTTCTAGCTTGCTTCATGGACAAACCTCCTTTCTCAACAGCTATTGTTTCTTTCTACTCTTTACTTTTTGAATTTCCTGACAGTGTATTCATCTTTGTTGAAGCTCTCAACATTGCCTCTGCTATATCAAGAGTTGTGCCTGAATTTCTCTTCGGTTTACCTTCAACTGATTTCAACCTTTTGGCTTTGTACCTCACTGAATGTCCAGAGACAGATTTCTGTATCGGTATATTTATCAGATTTGTCACAGAGGCAGTGCCTTTCCTATGTCCAGAATCAATGAGATTAGCATCCAATGCCTCTGTTTCTTCCATGGATGGACTAATGATATTTGCTTCCGCACCTGACCGCATGCTGGAAAACACAGAGTTTTCCACGAGACATTTATCAGATTGATTTAAAATATCAGAATCTCCCCGAGTCGGAGATCTAGAAAGAGACGGCCCTGGTGTAGTATTATTTTCAATGCATCTTAGCATAACCTGAGGGCCTTGAGGCAAAGATGGCATTGAGAAATCACTTCTCTTCAGTCCATCCTGGTTTCCCTCATTTTCCCTTTTCTTTTACTTTGAACTCGAGATCACTTCTAAGGATACAGCCAGTACCACACCTGAAGTTCTAACAGACAGTGTCTGGTCAAAGTTTGATTTAGTGATATTGCCCACATTATAATCCGTGAGTGCTGAGCATTCCCCCGATGCATCATTCTTGAAGCTGATTCTTTCTAAACTACTTGACCTTTTAGCCATCAACTTTCCAAAAGATATGGTTTTGCTTTTCTTGCTGCCTATCTTTTCAGAAGATAGTGCCACATCCACATGGTGACCAGAAGGTTTTGCTGGTACCACCACACTATCTTTCACCCAACTTACATCATTTACACGACATCTCGATAGTGGTGAAAGATTCTTTGAGTCATCATTCTTCAAATTATTAATGCCATCATCTACTGGCAATGATAAGAAAATAGGCCGGCATTCATTTTGAGACACCGGAGGCTCTGCCGCGCTTTCACAGTTACTATTCAGAAACTTGGTTCCACATTCTTCCCAATCAGGAGGAAAGCCGAAACAGAAATGCCGAAAGACCTGTTGCAACATAGATTTAACCTAACTTAAAGTACGATATGATGTCGAAAAACAAATAATATTAATAAAC